>NC_056734.1:640937813-641100313 GCF_019279795.1 Protopterus annectens | reverse complement strand
TACTTAAACACAGAGCAACAGGCACTTTGAGTAATAAACATAAATCAACAGTACAAAAAATATGACAGAAACCAGACCATTCTGCAAAAATCAAGGACAGATGAAAAGCCACTCTAGTACTTGTGCCTACCTTGGATGGGGGGGGGGGGTACTCTGCACATTTACACTGCATAACTACTCCTTGCCTTGCTTCGACACATCCAGAGTCACTACATGGAGGAGTGGGGTGCAACAAGTATGTCACAATTTGAAATGTCTCTGGCTGACTGTGATGGCCCTGACACATTTGTCATACCTCTCAACCTCACAGCAAGAAATGGACAAAGCCATACAAAGAAGTGGGACAAAGGCCCAAAAATAAGGACAATTTTTAAATATTGCTCTTATAAACTTAGAAAGTTAATAGGTCTTGCATTAGTATGGATTTTCTGAAGGGTATGAAATCTGAAACTCAAATGTCTGTCATTATTTTCTAATTTCAGTCTTTAATGATTTGTCACTAATTTGCCAAAGAAAGCACAATTTTATGAAAAATGGACCAAAAATGTGATGTAAAAATATAAAATAGCCACACAATACAGCTGGGAACCTATCAAAGAAGGGATACTTTAATATTAGTACTGCTAACTTGAGCAGCTGACAAAATAAAAAAATCTACATGCATTTCTGAAATTATAACTCTGATTATTACAGTTATTTCTTAATTGTAAACCCTCCATTTTTCCTCCAAAATTGCTTTTTTGTGGAGGGATTATTAGGGGGAAGAGCAACATTTTGAGCCAAAATCAGGGACAGTTGAGAGGTTTGGCTATGCTTAATTCTATAAAGCAATTTATTTGCATGTACCTCTCAACCTGTTAATGCAATAAATCTGGACAAGGCCAAATATATTGGGGGAACATATAAACAGTACTAAAAATTGCTCTTGTATAAACTGAGACAGTTGATAGAACAACAGGTCTTACTTTAGCATGCATTTTTCCTGAAAGTTATGAAGTCTGAAACTCATTGTGTCATTATTTAGTGACTTAATTCCTAAATGATTTGCCAGAAAACCACAAATTTTATGAGGAACAAACCAAAAATAAGAAGCAAAAATCTATTCATTCTTTGAAAATCTGGACAGTTCGGAGGTATAGTTCAGCTGGGACTGTCTTTAAGTTTGCCGCCCTTCCCCCTCACAAAATCATGGTCGAATGGAGCATCCCCTGCAGCCAGTCCAATGATCCATTACTTGGCTATTTCACTCTATTTACCATTAGGGTTACCACCTGTCCCACTCTGCGAGGGACAGTCCCTCTTTGGGCATTTGTGTCCTGACAAAAAATATTAAAAATGGCAAATGTCCTGAGATTGTAGGACATAATTATGTCCCATATTTTATGTAATAGTTGCATAAAATAGTTATTTCTGTATCTAAAATACCTAAATGTTACAAGAAACAAAATAAGCAACTAAACTGCTACAAGAATAAGCTTTTATTTAGGCAAAAGAGTAAAGTTCTATCCTTTGTACTGACCATGGGTATGTGGCAGCCTGTAAAATCTGATGTGTGTCCCGAAAATGTCCCACTTTGGCCATTTGAAAAGGTGGCAACCCTATTTACCATAAACACTAATGTGCATACTGATTTACTTCTATGATGATTTGGACTTCATTTGAAAGTTTTATTTTGCATTTTACAGCACAAACACTAAGACATCGGCTAAAGAAACTTAGCATTAAAACTTCTCTGCCCTTGAAACTCACATTCATTGAAACAGCATTGAAACCCACATTCAAAGAAAATACATTTTACCAGTGGCAGAACTGCCCAATTCAGAACATCTTTCCAGTAAACAATGAAACAAAATGCATGCACCCATAATGACAAAACTGCCAAGTTCAGAACATTTCCATCAAAAAAGTCTACTCAAACTTCTACAGTCCACCATTATCAGTAAATATGCACAATTCTACAGTCCACCATTATCAGTAAATATGCACAATTATACAGGCCACCATTATCAGTAAATATGCACAATCTCTGAAGAAGTAAAAAAGTCATCTAAATAATTCCACATTAAATAAATTTGTAACTAATGAAGAGGTTGCTGCTAGCAAACACCTTTATATTTCATGGTTTCATCGAAAATAAAGTGCCTGATGCCCCTGAGGAATAAATTTCTTTCTTTTCTTTTTCTTTCTTTTTAGTACTAAGCTAACTGCCCTTGCGAGCCATTTTAAGCCTAGCCAAATATCCCTTGTGAGACTCAAACCCTGCACCTTGTGCTTGCAAGGCAAGCACCTTAACCATTAGGCCACCCTCCCAACCCCATTGCCTATATTACATTAAAAATGATAAGCTAGTCATAATGCAATAGGAAATGGGTAGCAAATTGATAACAGGCTCATAGTTAGTATCTTAACTTTTTCAGTACGGCAGCATTCACCCCTTGTGGGAGTAGAACCAACAACCTTCTGTATCAAAAGCAAGTACACAACCTGTTGTGCTATTAACAATGCAAGCTGACTTAGCATAAGCAGCACTAAACTTCTCTTCCCCTGCAGCTCTCAGCTCCTTGTAAAATCTACTCAATACTCAACTGCATCTCAACTTCGCAGCACAAGAAATCTGGAAAAAGCCAAATTTATTGGTGGGGGGGGGGTCAAAAGCCCAAAAACCAGGGACACATTAAACATTGCTTGTATAATCTTGGAAAGTTGCTAGAATAAAATGCTGTGTTACCATCAAAATTTTACTTCCAAGGTCCCTGTGCAAAAGAGTCAGAGCAACATACCACTATGCCAAATCAGCTGCTTTGTGAAAGAAAATTGCTGTGTTACCACCATACATTTTACTACCAATGTCCCTGTGAAAAACAGTCAGAGCAACATACCACTATGCCAAATCACCTGCTTTGTGAAAGAGCGGAAGACTGAAACTTAAATGGCTATCATTTAATGAATTCAGTTCTCACCATAGCTGTCAACCTCTTAGCACAAAACACCTGGACAAACCCAGTAATGAGAGAATACAGCCCTCAAACATATTCAGTGAATTCAGTTCTTGCCATAGCTGTCAACCTAAGCACAAAAAACCTGGACAAAGCCAATAATGGTGTAATACAGTCCCAAAAATAAGGACAAATTTCAAATATTCATCTTATAAACTTAGAAAATTGCTAGAATAAAAGGTTGTGTTACTATGTATTTTCTGAAGAATATGAAGTCTGAAATTCAAATGCCTGTCAATTTTACTTCTGATGGAACAAAACAATTTTCAGCAGAGGCCCAAGGAGAAATACTGCAGACACATGTCTTTGTAAAATGGCAGGACACCAGAGCAAATCCACACAAACAGAGGGATGAGATGCAGACTCCACACAGAAGGCACCCCAGCCAAGAATCAAACAAGAAAACCTATAGCTGTGAGGCAACAGTGCTAACACTGCATCATTAAATATGTAAGTGTTAGAAAAATATGTATTTAAATATATGCGAAATACTAGTTTAAAAGCAAGGTAGTTTATAATGCATTTTATTTTATTAATCATATAACAAAAGGGATAAATTTATGTGTAAATGCAAGTAGCTTCTGAAACTGCAGTGTGCTTTGACCCTTGACCCTGGCAGCTGCCAGCTCAGCAAGCTTAATGTTATGCTTTTCATAAGTGATTATCTGCTGGGTCAGCAAATTAAAATGTGTAAATCTTCCGCTTCTTCCTGATAAGATAACTTGTCCTTGGATCTTCCTTTCCTGATGTAGTAATTTGTCCCTGTAAGATAAGAACACAGCTGGTGAGAAAGTGAAACAGTGAACAAAGAGGTGAATTTAAAGTCTGAATCTGCTATTGTATTCAAACTGATATGAGACCTTTAAAAAGTAACTTTACAGAAAGACATTATGACTGGCCAGCTGGATAGCAAGGCCGTATTGTATCTAAAGGAAAAGTTTTTTTAAATGTACTGCATCAGCATTATTAGATGAATAGAATACTGTTAGTAAAAGTGATGTAGATGCCTTGTGACTAACCACATCAGTAAGGTGGGCATAACTTGAATGCAAACACTATAAAATATTCTGTACTTCCTGCATCATGTCAGACAAAATTCTGTACTTGTATGTTTTTTTGCCTCCTGATGTACACTAGTAAACTTTTAAATCTGAACCTCCTGTGTATTAAATTCTGATTTTTTATTTAACAGTTTGGTCCTTCGAGCCAGATTTCCCTTGGTAAGCTGCAGATCAGAGTGTATCGGTGGTCGAATACTGCGCAGGAGAAGTTACCAAAATGTTTTTTCTTGAGTGAAAAGACCTCCGACTGAATTGTCATGTGTAAAGAGGCTGGCCACTTTCTGATCTGTGTCCGAAGAGCGAAATTTGACCATTTTCAAGACCAGGAGGCTCAGGTAGGAAGAATTTGCCTTTTTTCTGTTTTAGATCAGGGACTAGGTTTCAGTATATTATTGTTAAGATTTGTTTTGCAGATCAGGGACAAAAGAAAGTACTGTATATTTTGTCATAGATCAGGGTAACAGAATAAGGTAGACAGTTATTCTAGATAAACTGTAAACAGGAACTAAGAAATTGACATCACGTGATAAAAAAGGGTTACGTAACATTTTCTTTGACATGGGTAATCAGTGCACTAAAACCTAGCGAGATCCGCCCCTAACCAAAGACGCAAAATACATGCAATTACAGTGTGCTGATAATGTTAGGTATTATACGAAATGGGTTAACAAATATGAATTTGATGGTAAACTAGATAAACTTACACTAGTTAAACTCCTTAAACAGCTTAAATCTGATGCAGGAGGTCAGGCAAAAAAGCAACGCCAATTAGGCATACCTCAAGCACACAGGTGGATTGAGGAAGCAAATCGTAGGGAACAAAAGCTTAAAAATTCAAAAACATTATTTTTAGACAAAGAGGATAATAACTTGGTAATAGCTACAGTGCCTCCTCCTCCTGCCTTACCCCCTACCTTACCCTTTTCAGGATATAAAGCGAGTGGACAGGCTGGTCCGCCTCCGCGTTATCCTGAAGTTTCAGTAAGACCACAACCATTTGTTAGAGATCCTATTGAGACTAGGTCCCAAACACGTAAAACACATAGGGACACAGAATTATACCAGATAGAGAAAAATCTACAGGATGAGAGTGAGGAAGAAATATGCCCACTTATAGAAGTTCCAAATCCTCAGGCAGGACAGAAAGGGCAGGATCCAACACTCTTAGTATATAGACCATGGACACCGGAAGATATCCGGAAGGCTACTGAGGGAATCCCCCATCTGAAAGTTAATTTTACGAAATTTTTAAAAGATTTACAAGGCATGAGATTAAGTTACCACTTGAATGGGGAAGAAGTAGAAAAAGTAGTAAGACAAATTATAGGTCCAGATTGGCACATGATTTGTGGCACCTGGAATCCTCGTAATGAGGAACTTAGGCCACTCCCACATAGTGACGCAGAGTTAGACAACAGAGTGAAAGGTCTGACAGACAGAATCTCTGAAAAATGGAAACCTAAAGCAGACTGGACTTGCATTAATCAATGCATACATCAGGAAAATGAGACAATAGATGGATATTATGCTAGATTATTAGAATGCTTTAATAATCATAGCGGTATGTCGGTTCCTGAAAACCAAACAACTGATTCCCCGTATGAACAACAATTAAAAAATGCATTTTTGAAAGGTTGCATTGCACCTATTAGTAGCTTCATTACGAAGCATATGATAGATCATCGAACAGGGAGGCTACAAGCCTTACTCGAATACGCTAGACATGCTGAGAGACATTTTAATAGTAAAAAAAAAAAGAAGGTGCAAGTCTTCACTGCTGAGGACGGAGCTGAAGTATTTGTATTGCAGTCAGGTAAAAAGGGCAAAAAAAATGCCCAGGGAAACAAGCAGTCCGATAAATGATCAGAAGATTTTGAAGAGAGGAAAAAGAGAGGTGAATGCTTCAAGTGCGAAAATAAAGGGCATCTAGCCAGGGACTGTAAACAAAATAAGAAAGCAACGACAAAAGATAAAGGGGATGAGGACTGACTATATGATAGTGAGGATACATCATATGAAAGTCAGGAATCACCAGTAACAGCTAAAATAGAAAAAACAAATGCCAATGTAGTAGAAGGCGTAGAGGAAGTACAAATTGACTTAGACGAAAATGGAAATGAAATTTTAGATTTAGCATTGTTGAGCCTGAAGCTGTACCTAGCAGATACAAAACCAGAAGTGACACTTCTGGTGGAGGGAAGGGAAGTCAAATTCCTGTGTGACTCAGGAGCATCACAGACTTTGATACACCCCTCCAAGTTACCAAAACATTCTGAATCACCTAATTATATATTAGTAAAAGCAGCAAATGGACAGCTATACAGGGAGCCACTCTCCCATGATATAGCAATAACTGACCCTGTTTCAGGTATGACCCAGAGAAGTAAAGTAGTTGTTTCTGCAAAGTGTCCAGTAAACCTATTAGGCAGGGACCTTATGCAGATATTTGGCATAGCAGTAGTTCCAACTGTACAAGGTATGGAGGCACAGAGACAAATGGATACCTTTGTAGTGTGATCGGAGGGTGAAACCTTTTATTGGTACAGCCAGGACCTAGTCACGACTGGTCCAGGGGCAGTGACTGAGAAACTGATGAACGTAGCCATCAGTAAAGCCCGCTCCCTTGACACTGATCAACAGCATTTGTTACACTGTACTCTATACTACTGTACTACACCAGGACCTGATAGAGAGTATGAGCAAAACTGTTTAAAAATCATGCAACTAGATTGGTTTTGTGTACTTTGTACTGGGATACAGAGGGGAACAGTGTAGTTAGCTGTTCATTACCTCAAAAATTCCTTGCATTGTATAGATCAAATCGGTTGCCACATGTCAGCCTGACAAAGAACAAAAGTGTTAAATGGGCAGACTTAGGAAAAAAAGTAACAAAATGAAAAAAACAGACTAATTTAAAACTGTCAGGACAAGGGATACAAAAACAAAAACTGAATTGGTTGACACAGACACATCCAGCTGTACACTTGCAATGTAGCGAGGACAGCTGATTAGCATTTGTATTAAAAAAAAAAAAAGGCCTTGTGTGAAATTCCAACAACTCTGTGGTCAACAGGCAAGTCAAATGTAGGACTTATTCGAACAGCAGGACAAGTTACAATTACCCCAAAGTCAGCTTTTAGACCACAGAAAAGACAATACCCTTTGAGAAAGGATGCAGAAATAGGAATTAAGCCTATAACAGCAGCATTACTCAAAGAAGGAGTACTGGTAGAATCTCCTGATTCACCATGTAATACACCCCTATTTCCTGTTAAAAAAGCAAACGGGGAATGGCGGATGGTACAAGATTTACAAGCTGTAAATAATGCAGTAATACCTAGAGCACCTACGGTGCCAGACCCAAATACCTTGTTAAATGATTTAAAACCGCAACAGAAGTATTTCTCTGTGATAGATATTAGCAATGCTTTCTTTTCAATACCTATACATCCTGATAGTCAATATTGGTTTGCATTTACATTTCAGGGTAAAAGGTATACATATACTCGACTACCACAGAGATATTGTGAGAGCCCAACAATATTTGCACAAGAAATGGCTAGCAACCTGGCAGGGTTTACCCCACCGGGAAGTAATCAAATTCTACTTTATGTAGATGACATCTTGCTAGCAGCCCCCACCCAGCAGCAGTGCAGGGAGGATACTGTAGCATTATTAAAATTTTTAGCAATACAAGGACACAAAGTAAACAAAAGTAAGTTACAACTTTGAAAAAAACAAGTTACATACTTGGGATATGTAATATCCAATGAAGGTAGAATACTAGATGAGGAAAAAAAAACAGCAATTTTGCAAGCACCCAAACCAACAACCAAGAAAGAAATGATGTCTTTCTTAGGTACAACTAATTTTTGTCAGAGCTGGATACCAAATTATGCTTTAGAATATGCTCCACTGACTGATTTGATATATAAGACACCAATGGCAGCACAAAATATTTTACAATGGACAACAGAAGCAGGAATGGCTTTCTGCAGGTTGAAGCAGTTAATAGCTTCTTCATTAGTTTTAGGACTTCCAAATTATCACAAACGTTTTTTTCAGACCGTAGATTGTAAGAAAGGATACATGACGTCAGTATTGATGCAACAACATGGGGACAAGCAACGCCCCATAGCTTACTATTCATCACAGTTAGACCCAGTGGCGCGATCTTTGCCTCACTGTGTACAAGCAGTAGTTGCAGCCGCAATGGCAGTACAGGCTTCGGCCTCAGTGGTGTTATTTCACCCTCTCACATTGAGAGTGCCTCATGCAGTTGCAATAATTTTACTACAAGAAAAAATGGCATACCTTTCTCCTGCTAGACATCTTTCATGTATGACTATACTGCTGAGCCAACTTCATATGACAATTGAACGATGTACGACATTAAATCCATCAACATTACTTCCAACTCCTGTGGAGGGCACACCACACAGCTGCCTGCAGGAAATTGAACAGTTAGCTTTACCTAGACAAGATCTTACAGATATGCTCTTAAATAATGCTGAGGTGACATATTACGTGGACGGCTCATGCAGAAGGGGTCCTACAGGGAAAAATCTGGTGGAATATGCAGTAGTTACAGACACTGAAATTTTAAAAGCTCAATCCTTACCACACAACTTATCTGCACAAGCAGCAGAGTTGATAGCTTTGACGAGAGCATGTACTTTAGCAAAAAACAAGTGTGTAAACATATATACTGACAGTCAGTATGCTTTTTCTACAGTACATGTATTTGCACAACAATAAAAAAATAGAGGAATGATTACATCCAGTGAAAAACCTATTAATCATGCGCAATTTATTTTGGAGCTATTAAAATCTATTCAGTTACCTACCAAAGTAGCTATTTGTAAATGTGTAGCTCATACAAAACAACAGGATAAGATTTCAAAAGGTAATGCACGGAGCTGATGCAGCTGCAAAGCAAGCAGCCTCAGACTCAAAAACTTTACTTTTAAATAAGAAATTACAACCCTCTGAGATTTTAGATTTAGACATGTTAAAAACAATGCAGACGCTTACTACAAAAGCAGAAAAACAAAAATGGGTAAAACGAGGTGCAATTTTTGAGAATGGACTGTACATTTCCAAAAAAAAAAACAATATTGCGGTCTAATTTATTTAAATATGCAGCTTTGTTAAGCCATGGGTAGTGCCATGTCTCAACAGGAGAGATGGTACAGTTAGTAAATCAAATATTCCAAACATATGGATACATAAACTACACAAAAAAATTTTGTGCAGCTTGTCATACTTGTAACAAGCACCATGCACAAGGAGCATTTAAAACCAAGCAAGGAAGTTTTCCTATACCACCATACCCGTTCCATACTATTTGTATGGATTTCATAGAATTGAATAAATGTAAAGTGAAGAAGTTTTGTTTAGTTATTGTAGACATGTTTTCTAAATGGGTAGAAGCTTTTCCAACCAAAAACCCGGATGCAGCAACAGTGGCAAAAGCCCTGATAAAAGAAGTAATCCCTAGATTTGGCATTCAGGAAAGGATTTATAGTGACAATGGCACACATTTTGTGAATCAGACGATTCACCAGCTTGGGAGATTTTTTGGTATCTCCTTAAAGAACCATTGTGCCTACCACCCACATTCAGCAGGATTGGTGGAAAGGTACAATGGTACCCTAAAAAGTAAACTTAGGAAGCTAGTAAAGGAGACCCAAAAGAATTGGATGTACTGTCTGCCTTTAGCACTGCTGAGTATGAGAACGGTTCCAAATGTAAAGGGTTTGACTCCCTTTGAAATGTTTTTTGGGAGAGCATATTATGTGCCTCAGTGGAAAGCTCTCATGCCTGCAGAGCAGGAGGCTGACAATTCGTTAGCAGAATATACGAAAAAATTGTTAAGGAATAAATCTGTTTTGCAGTTTAACTCTTTTTCAGATAAGGAACAGACCAGACCGGTGAAAGCAGTCTTGGCCCCAGGGTCGTGGGTCTGGCTGAAAGTGACGAAAAGAAAAAACTGGGCAAGTCCAAAGTGGAAAGGTCCGTACCAGGTTCTGTTGGCAATGCCTACTGCAGTCAGAGTAGCTGAGAGGACGTCCTGGGTTCATTTGATGCATTGTAAACTGGTAAAAAACTTTCAATTTAATAAAAACTTTGAGACTGATACACAACCAGACCGAGATGGCCAAAAGCAAAGCAAATAAAAGTTTAGATCAGCCCCAGAGATGTTGCATAATCATTTTGTTGTGTGGACATTTATTAACTGTAATTGTGACAATTTTTCTCTTGCTGTGGTTCATCCTACACACAACCACACAAGTGAAAGTGGGAAGGTGTGATGAAACGTCTATAGACTGGCATCCAAATTTTAACACATACCTGGCCATGAAACGTGTGTATGCAGAGACTATGAACATTTCAAATTGCTGGGTTTGTACAGCTATACCAACAGCATATGGAGGACTGATAATGTCCACTGTCCCTTTGGGGATAAATGAGATTTGGGAGAATTTACTTTTCAACACAGAAACTGTGAGATCACAAGACAAAATAGCATTATTTTTACCTGTTACACAAAAGGGAATTGTGCGCTTTTTTAAAAATGATACCCTCCAAGTAGGATGGAGTAATTGTAATATTACGATATCCTACAAGTGTTACATTGAAGTTAAAAGTGGAGGTACTGTTTGTAATACTAACTATAATTCATATTTGAGCACAATGAAAACAACATTGAATGAAGTACGACAAAACCCTGTTTTGTTTAAACAATTGTCAGTTATAGATCAAAAAATGTTTCATGCAGGGCTGATGCGTATTAGTACTAAAGTAGAAAACTGTTATTTTATTTGTGAAAAAAAGGCATATAAATGGTTACCTGAGAATTGGTCCGGCAGTTGTTTTTTGGGTTATATGGTTCCAGCAGTAAGACATACTGCAGAATTACCTTTGGGTAAGATACAAAACGTAAGGGAAACAGCTCGAAAATCTGAAGGTCCAGTTAAAAAACCTGTAAATCCAGTTGGAAAGATCGAAGCTGGTTAAAAATACCATAATTCAGTAAAAGACAAAAGTAAATTGACTCATATGGACTTGGGTGACAGTGTTATATCCTGGGCAGGAATACTACCAGCCTATGGAGCAGTCAAATCGATCTGGGAGCTGAAGAAGTTGTCGAAACTTCTCGAAGTAATGAGTAATGCAACTTTTTCCACCCTAAAATTGGTGACTGATAATCTAAATGCAATAAAAACTGTTGTGCTACAAAATCGGATGGCTCTTGACTTCACCCTAGCGGCGAGAGGTGGTACGTGCGCGCTTATCACAGAAGAATGCTGTGCTTTCATCCCTGACAATCGCCATGAAATAAATAATCACCTAAAGGTAATTCAGCAAGTATCAGCGATGACTGAACCAGGCCCAAACCCAGTGACAAATTTCTTCCAGAATCTGTTTGGGGGGTGGGGTTCCATCCTAATAAACATTCTAATTGCTATTTGTGTGGGTATACTCCTAATTGGAGCATGTGTTTTCTGTAAAATTCCCTGCATGAAAAAATTAATCAAAGATTTTGTTGCTGTATCTGTTACTAAAACTTTCTACCAAGATATTAAAATTAAAAGATTGATTTCAGATGACGCTTTTTCTAAAGTATAGATTAAATGACTCACCTAGCTAAAAATCCTGAGTGGGAAAGGCTAGGAGATGAAATGACACTATGCATACTTCAAAATAGAATAAAAAGTATTAATAGGGGGAAAATGTTAGAAAAATATGTATTTAAATATATGTGAAATGCTAGTTTAAAAGTAAGGTAGTTTATAATGCATTTTATTCTATTAATCATATAACAAAAGGGATAAATTTATGTGTAAATGCAAGTAGCTTCTGCAACTGCAGTGTGCTTTGACCCCTGACCCTGGCAGCTGCCAGCTCAGCAAGCTTAATGTTATGCTTTTCATAAGTGATTATCTGCTGGGTCAGGAAATTAAAATGTGTAAATCTTCCACTTCTTCCTGATAAGATAACTTGTCCTTGGATCTTCCTTTCCAGATGTAGTAATTTGTCCCTGTAAGATAAGAACACAGCTGGTGAGAAAGTGAAACAGTGAACAAAGAGGTGAATTTAAAGTCTGAATCTGCTATTGTATTCAAACTGATATAAGACCTTTAAAAAGTAACTTTACAGAAAGACATTATGACTGGCCAGCTGGATAGCAAGGCCGTATTGTATCTAAAGGAAAAGTTGTTTTTAAATGTACTGCATCAGCATTATTAGATAAATAGAATACTGTTAGTAAAAGTGATGTAGATGCCTTATGACTAACCACATCAGTAAGGTGGGCATAACTTAAATGCAAACACTATAAAATATTCTGTACTTCCTGCAAAATGTCAGACAAAATTCTGTACTTGTATGTTTTTTTGCCTCCTGGTGTACACTAGTAAACTTTTAAATCTAAACCTCCTGTGTATTAAATTCTGATTTTTTTTTTATTTAACAGTAAGTAATTAAACATTCAGAAACCTGAAGTCTGAAATTCAAATGCCTGTCAATTTTATTTAACATTTGTTAATCAGGACAGTCTGACTTGGAACAAAACAACAATTTTCAGCAGAGGCCCAGGAAGAAATAATGGGGACATGTCTTTGTAACATGGGAGGAGGACACAAAAGCAAACCCACACAAAGATAAGATGCAGACCCCACACAGAAGGGACCCCAGCTAAGAATCAAACCTGAGAACCTGCAGCTGGGAGGTAACAACGCTACCACTGCACCATCAAATATCAAGCATTGCAACATTTAGAAACCACAGATATTATGAGGAACAGATCAGATCAAATATGAGGCAAAAATCTGCATTTTTTTACAAATGGTGGTGGATAGGGAATTCAGGTCCTTAACACCTGCATACAAGGTACAGGGTTCAATTCTGAGGTATTCCCTACCACACCACCATGAGTTGATTTTTGACATTTATTTTTATTTTATTTTCAATATTTTACAGCTGGGGGGGGGGGCTGCAGTCCAGCAGTCCAATATCACGGGCCACCCCTGGTCCTCCACCACTCTCTCTGTGAAATCAGTGCTATCAGTGTTAGTTGACACACTTAATCTCTTTCAGATTTGATTTTCACACACACACACACACACACACACACACACACACACACACACACACACACACACACACACACACACACACACACAGACACACACACACACACACACACACACACACACACACACACACACACACACACACACACACACACACACACACATCTGGGAACAGCTTGCACAGCTTATCCACTCTGCCGCCAGACTACAGTGTTGATACACTGTCACCAGAACACCCCAAAGCCAGCTACTCTAAGAATCTTACCAGAGTACCCAATTAGGCTTAGTAAAATTAATAGTTAAACAAATGATAGCATGTCCAAGCAGTAAGACTTTCAGGAGTGTTGGGTTACAGTACCACTAAATAAATGCAAGTACTCTCAAAGGTTAAAATATTTTCTAAAAGACCAGCCACAGTGAAAGGTTTAGATATATTTAATAATAAATAATAAAAAAAGAAAAATACTGAATATCCCTTTACAATAAACACCAGAGTTTCAATTACAGGAAATATAATAAGTAACACAGATGGAAAGACTCAGACAGATGCAGAAAAAAACATTTAGCTAATCTCACTACTGAAAAATTACTATTCCCTGGCTACTTACTAAAGAGAGGCAAGATGAAGGTGGATTAGTGTATTTGTTGTCAGGTTCCAAAAACAGACTGACTATCACATCTCTCACTAGCATTCAAATACCATTTCAGCGCTGGCTATAGAATGACATCACATCTGGTCACCTGACTCTGTGGTTCCCACACTACCCCTTCACTAGAAATTGAGCCAAGATATGGTACAGTTGTGTCACAATAAATATATAGAACTTTGCTAAGGCTTAATACAGCAACTGGAAGCTATATAACAATTCCAACACTTCTACACTTCCTGCAGAACGGCTTTTCACAGACATTCAGTCTCTGGCTACATTCAGACCTTTGAGATAGAATCTTTGTGGTCTAAAACAAGTCATTTAATTTCAAGATATTTTTCTTAAGGTTAGCTGGGCCCCTTCCCTTCCAGTATCATGTGTTAAAATATATATAGTTCAGAAGTTACAACAAATACAGCCTGACATACATTTATTTATGTTTTTCTGTTGAGCAGGACCCACTGTTGATATATTTTTAGCACAAGCAGCTTTACAAATGCATTTTAACACAAGCAGTACAAATCAGTTTGATATTCAAATGACATATAATTCTTTACAAAACTCCAGCTAGCTATGCTGGCATATGCTATACATGGACTGCCCTACTCCCCCGGCAAAGCTGGCACGATCTCACACCATCACATCAATGACCTTATCAGTGTGCTTCAGTAAAAAGTGGGATAAGAGGGCTATGTGAAGAGATACATGTATTCTTCTCAGAGGAAGTGGATACAGCACTAAATATTACACATAGATGCACATTTCCTATATTGGACATCAAACCTCCTACCTATCTAGCTGTATAATCAAGAGAGCACTTTATTAGTTACAAGTACCACAGAATAATGGACCTTATGGCGTATTACCAAAAACCAAGAAGATCACATCAAGTTCAAACAGTTAAGAAATGACACAAAAAAATCAATCCTGTTAGATAAAAGAAAATACTACATAAAACTCCAAAATACCCAGCAAAGTAAACCCCAGAAATTTTGGGCAGGTATAAATACTCTCTTACATCCAGGTCGTACTGTCACCCCCCCACCTGTAGGCGTAGACCAGGACAATCCAAAGGAAGTAGCAAGAACCTTTAACTCCTTCTTCACTGAAACCATTCAGTCTCTTGCCAACCAACTATCTCCCAATAGCTCTCCTCTAACATCCCATAATACTACCTTACCTCCCCCATTTCATCTCAAACCCATCTCTACATCCCTCATCCGTACCCTCCTACGAAAACTCAAACCTACTACCATTGCAGCCGATCTCCTTCCTGCTGAATATCTACAGAAAGCAGCAGATGCGATAGCCTACCCAATTTCCATTCTGATTAACAGAACAATCTCTGAAGGTGCAATTCCTAGAACCTGGAAGATTGCACATATTATCCCCCTTCATAAGGGTGGAAACTCTAGGGAACTATCCAATTATAGACCTATTGCCATACTTTCTCCTTTGGCAAAAATCATGGAGAAATGCATTCATAAGCAACTTTTAAAACACCTTATAGACAACAACTTACTAGCTAACTGCCAATATGGCTTCAGGCCATTTCACAGTACTACTACTGCCCTCTTATCCTTCTCCGACTGTATAAATAAAAATCGCAATAACAACACTCTATCCTCAGCCCTCTTTATTGATCTGTCCAAAGCTTTCGACATGGTTAACCATTAACTTCTCATTAATGCACTAAAAAATCTGTCCCTTGATACTCTATCTATACAATGGTTTGAATCATACTTAAGCAATAGGCAACAAGCAGTCATGTGGGAGAACAACCTATCTCCCCTTCTCCCCATCTCACTAGGCGTCCCCCAAGGTTCTATACTTGGACCACTTCTATTCTCTGTCTTTATCAATGACCTGTACACTGTTATTCCTCAGGCCTCCTTAATACAATATGCCGATGACTCCACATTAATCTGCAAAGCCCCAAATCAAGCTGAACTGCAATCTCTTACCCAAAAAGTGTTCAACACAGTTGAGGATTGGCTTCAACATCAATGTCTCATCCTAAATCCGAAAAAAAACAAACTTCTACTTTTCACTCCCACTCATAGAGCCACACCTCTAAACTTCACTGTCACTTCTAATAACGGAACCATCATTTCCCCTGACTCTAACACAAAACTCCTAGGGGTACTAATTGACAATAACCTTAACTTTGAAGCCCACATAAGCAATACCATAAAACAGTTAACAAAAACTAGGCTCACTATATAGGATCAAATCCTTTCTTACCCCACTAGCAAGATCTACTATTGCCCAGACACACCTAATTTCTACCCTCCTCTATGCCTCCCCAATATATACTAACCTCTCAAAACCAACATGAACAAACTAGCAGTCTCCTACAACAATATTGCAAGATTTGCAACTGGCTCAACATTTAGGACCCACCACTGTATTAATTACAAAAATCTTGGTTGGCTAGAGTTACCTAACCTACTGCTACTTAAACAATTAATAATTGCTTATAAAATCCTGTATCAACCTAGTAACACACTGATTCTTACCAACCTTATCATCCCCTACAGTAACCTCAATACCCTCCGCTCAGCCACTAAAATGCTAGTACTAACACAAAAAGCCAACAACAAGGCAGGGGACTCTCTATTCTCTAACACCATGGGTAAATCCTGGAACTCTCTTCCCAGTGACCTAACCTCACTACCATCACTTTCACAATTTAAAATCAGGCTTAAATCCTACCTTAAAGGACATTGGCTATGCACCTGTCTTAACCCAAACTAACCTCTCTTGTCTTCTCACTAAATTTCTAAATCTCAATGTCTGCATAATCTACCTGCTTACTGGAATCCAAATTCATAACTTCTCCTTCAACTAATTTGTACTCTCTTTTATATCTTATTATGTCTCTTTGTCACTCTAATATCTCATGTTGACTCACCTCTTCAAGTGTGTTCCTGTATTGTACATCTTACTTATTTTACCCAACTGTTTACTTCAATATGTTCTTTTTTGCATAAAATAGCTTAATTGTATATACTACTTCCATTTTGTAAACCTTGAATTTATTTTATTTTATAGTTTTGTTTTATTAAAAACAAATATTGTTTTGTACTCTCGTGGAGCTTTTCTCCCCGGGCCTCTGCTGAAACTGGATATGTATCCAGCTGGACTAGCCCGGTCAACAAATGTAAAATAAATAAATAAATAAATAAATAAATAAGACTAATAATAACACTAAAAATAGGACATTTGAACTTTTTTAAAATCCACTGTTTGGAACAGCTGATACTGTGCATCACAGGTTGTTCAACAAATGCATATGTGTGTACAGGACAATGTAACCTCACTATGATTTTCACATATAATTACATACGTTTTACTGAAATGTATATACTGTACTTAATGTTCATTGCATTACTATGAGGGACCTTGACATGTTTCACATAATGGGATGACATATACATTCACTCATGTAGACCAATGGATTATCAGTCAAACATTCCTTCGACTTCATGTAAGTATGATTACACACATGTATTGTTTCATGCATGCACTATGCGCATTCACAAGCCAAACATGCAAGCCATACATAGGACAGGGCACTGCAGAATAACTTGATGGGTTAAGTGAGAATAGTTCAACCAATGTTGTAACACATTTGCAAATGTAAACACTTCAGAGCAGATGTACATCAAAAGACTAAATTAAGTGAGTCAACATAATTCTGAAGTCAAACCACCTACTGAGAAAAGTAATATGGACATACAAACATTGTGCAACCTAAAACAATAATTAGTTGATTTTCTTTTCTTTATATATATATATATATATATATATATATATATATATATATATATATATATATATATATATATACATTTTATGCTTTGAGTACACCACTGCTAAGCTGACTTGCACTGCTGATGGCAAAGTGTTAGATCATGCATAATCACATCTTGAAGTGTTGAACTTAAAAATGGGAATTAACAGTACTCATAACATAACAGTACATGCTTCATAATGGGAGCCCAGCACATTAATATAACATCAGAACAATGATATGTTTAGTAAAGGTGTAGCCAATATTTACAGCTGCATGAGTCAGACAGAACATTCTGGAACATTTTTTTCATCTGTCTGGATTCAAACCCTTATGGCATTCCAAGAATATATTTTTACCTGAGTATCATCTACTCACACTACATGAAGAGTCGTAATTTGATAGTTAACATCTGCCAGCAGCTTTCAGCAAACATGAATGCGTGCATGTATTCATCTTCATTGACCGATTCAGCACAGTAATCTGTGCATCCAACTCTTCAGCTTATTGAAAAATACATTACACTGACAGAGTAATACAGACAAAGGCAATAAAATCACAAGATATTTCCATAAACTGTGTACTTTCATTTCGCCATAGTTGCGTTTGCTGACTGGCACCAAGCATTGTGTAAATGCAGAGATGGAAAAATAATGATACAGAAGGGATAAGATACATCAACAAGGTGAGATGGAGGCAGGGACAAAGTAGCCTACAACAAAAGAAGGATAATGGTGGCTCATAACTAGACAACAGATACACATAAAATATTGGACCAACAATTGTCAGTAACACTTAGCTAATGGTTGGATTAGAACCCTTGAAATTAGTCAAAACTATCTCTATATATGTGAGCATTAGTTCATCGCCGACAAAGAAATTACTACATCATAACACTGAAAGAACACAATTGAAGCAAAGTCTCAGCTTACTAAAGCAGAAGGGGTGAACAGAGAGCGGGATAGAGACAGATGCAGATAGGAATAGCAACAGTATATTTGACGCATACCTCTCAACTGCGGTGGTGGTGCTGAGGTAGCGTTGTTGCCTCACAGTTAGACGTTGCCCGTTCAATTCTCAGTTAGAGCGTCTTCTGTGTAGCGACATGCATGAATGGGCATTCCTTCGTTGAAGGTTGTTCGTTAGGCCCGGCAAGCCAGTACGTAAAAATCTACTGCCAATCATTAGCGGACCGGAGTTCTGCTGTGGCGACCCCTAAATGGGAAAAGCCGAAAGACACAAACAAACCTCTCAACTGCACAGATTTTCACAGAATGTCCACATTTTACCTCATATTTCTTACCTGTTTTTCATAAAATTGTGGTTTTCTGGCAAATTAATGGCAAATCATTAAAGACTGAATTAGAAAATAATGACAGACATTTGATTTTCAGACTTCATACCCTTCAGAAAGTTCATGCAAATGCAAAACCTGTTATTCTAGCAACTTTCTAAGTTTCTAATAGCACTATATTTAAAAATTGTCCTTATTTTTGGGCCTTTGTCCCCCTTTTATGCATGTCTTTGTCCAGATTTCTTGTTGTAAGAGGTTGAGAGGTGTGATGGTGTGTTACTCTTACTTATTAAATCATCATTAATCTGTCATGCCCTGTACAATAAAGTGCTTGCTATAGGTTCAAATAAGGGGTTGGAGAATGCAGTAAGCATGAATATATAAGCAGGATAAAGTTGGCTTAATAAGTCTCCCTGTTGGGGCTGTAATGTATTTGCAAACAATGTCTTGCTGTATTTTTCAAATGTTATGTTAAGGAAATATTGCATATGGAGAGAAATACAGACATTTTCAGTTAAATATATGATAGGAATATGAAATGCTAAAAATTAATAAATTTACCTTCAGCTATAATTGAACCCAGGACATTATGCAAAAACATCAAGCTACAAAGAGGGTAATTATCTCAACATGCCACAGATGAACTCCGACCTTATTACAACCTAGGAACTGTTCCATTAGTAGCATCACCGTGCTGCCTTCAGTCTGCCTTCACTCTGCATTCCCATAGACCAGCAGGGTTAATCACATTTGCATGATAGTAACCAGACCACTATAGAATAAAATGAAATCTTCAGCTTTTGCAATAACAAGTTAAATAGCATTCACTTTCACTCATCATTGCTGAACTATGACAACCACTGCGCAAATGCTGAGGAAATAAAGTGAAGGCTTTCCCACTGAAAATTTCTGGCCATTTATGTTGTGTGTGAATCTAATTTTTGACCAGATTAAACATGTAAAAAGGGGTGGTTAGGAGAATGGTAAAAATGGGGTTGGTAAGCAGAGGGTAGGACACAGGGGACGGAATACTGGAATTTGCAGGCGAGATGTGGGAGAGCACCATAGCTATTCACTTCTTTTGCAACATAAATGAAACACACAATGTCATGACATTGGAGTGTCACAACTCTAGTCATGGGTGACAACAATAGAATAAGAATTGGACCAAATCATATGTGTCAAGATTGCACACAGGCAAAGTGGAAAGCTATGTATGGGGCATATATATTTTTTGCATGACAGGTGTCCCCCCACCACCCTTTTTTGGAGACATGAATGTAATGGACATTTCTTATGAATTATAGGGTCAGGTAGGTAGGGTAGGTTAGAAAGCAGACACAAACATTTCGGACATGCGAGACACACAAGCAAGGTGATGGTGACAAAATGTTGGGACACACCAAGTTTGGGTATAGGTATGGGACATCAGAGCTGTACCCATATCCAACTTAAGAGCAATAAATATTTGTTTCTCATCCTCAAAACTGTCATCACTATCTCTGCAACAGCTCCCTGGGTTAGTGCCAGATGTTACATTATCTTTGCAATCTGATGCAAGACCTTTTTAACCTTGACAATATATGTAACAAATCCCCAATTCATTATATCCTCCACCAGTCCTAGCAGCTCCTGCTGGGTGACAAAATTGTCACATCCACTACTACTGTTCCTGGAGGATACCAGTGCACTAGCATTCATGGCAGTGCTACCTGATGCAGGTGGAGTAGGTAGGGCAGGGTTGTGGAGACAACAGTGGCAGGTTGTGTACCCAAAGTGATGGGTGTCTGTGCTGCCATCTGTAGAGGTTTGGTAAGCTGAGTTGTACTGCCAGTCTACTTCTCTGTGCTGTTGATGATTTGTTTTTCAGCAGCAATGGATACAAACAGCAGGTTATTAATAAATTATAGCCCCCTAAAGAAAAGAAAAAGAAAGTGCGGGGTGGGAAGCAAAAAAAAAAAAAAGAGACAATTGAATACATGGATTGTCATAGTACTGTATTTTTCTAATAAACTTTGTTTGGCAGTACATAAAGTACACCTTTGCTACATCTATATATGATGGAAAGGTACTTATGTGTCACAAATTAAATAAAAAAACTCACTGTTATGATGTAACAAACATAAGCTTTTATTTCCCTATGAAACAGAGGAAATTCTAAGGGGATCCAGTATCTGTCTGCTTGGGATGACATGGTCGATAGACCACAATGCTTTGCCACAGATGGCCTGCACCTGTCGCCCCTGGGATTCCAGATACTGGCTAAGGCTCTTGCTGCCACTATAGTGCCTTTTTTAGGCAAGGATCAAATAACAAATTCACCACCGTAACAGGAACACGCAAGCAAAAACTGAGGGTAATGCTTCTCAAAGCTAGAAGTCTAAATCTCAAAATGCACTCACTCGAGGCACTCCTTAAAATGGAGAACATCGATATCTGTGCAGTGACTGAGACCTGGTTCAAGGCTCCAGAGAGCACCCCTGCACTACCAGGCTATAACTCATACCACACTTTTTGGAAATGTAACCTGGGCAGAAACACCAAAGGCGGAGGTGTGTCCATATTCATTAAGGATATCCACACCTCCAGGCTAGTTGCTCAGCATAATGCATCCGAGGTTATCCAAGTGCAACTAACTCTGGGAAAAACTGCAATCCAAATTGTAGCTTGCTACAGGTCCCCCATCATGCCCCAGGATTCCCGCTCCTCTTTTCTTGATGTAATGGAAAATATTGGGGTTCAACCAAACACCCTAACAATGGGTGACTTCAACTACCCCACCATTAACTGGGAAAACTACTTGTGTACCAACTGCTTAGCTCAACGCTTTCTGAAATTCATAAACTCCAATGCCCTGGATCAACATATCCACACCCCCACCAAGGGCAACAATATCCTAGATCTAGTCATTACAATCATGAATGACCGGTGTTCCACACCTGAAGTCAACTCCTCATTGGTCCGATCCGACCATAAGCTAATCACCCTTGATATCCACATCCCGCCCCCACCCCCATTATGGAAACAATGGTAAAAAATTTCTCCAAAGCCAACTTCATGCTTCTTAAGACAGAAGTGGTGAACTTCATGACACCCATGCAGATGGACAATACAATTACAACTGCTGAATCCTACACAAATGCACTCTGTAAGCACTTACAAGAGTGCAGGGATTGTGCTATCCCAAACAGAACCAAGATGCTATCCTCCAAAAAAGGAAGCCAATCTGGCAGTCCCCTGCCATAAACAAACTGTACAACAGAAGGAAGAAACTGTTGCAAAAGAGAGTAAAATTCCATGATTGGAGGAGATCCCTGGTCAGCCTCAGTAAGAAGCTGAGATCCCTTATAAGATCCTCCAAAGCTAGCTACGAAAACTAAATCACCACTAATTCTAAGAACAACTACAAAGCATTCTATAGCTATGTCAAGAATCTCGATGACAAAACCCAGATCTGCTCTGAGTTACAGCACAATGGCACGAAAATTACAGAACCAACTGATATTGCCAACATCCTGGAAGATAGGTTCAGTGCTAACTTTACCCCCCCTCACCCCCTAAAGGGCCCATATCTATACAGGAAGAATGCAGAGTCCCTGTAATCACAACTATGCAGGTAAAAGCTGTACCCTCTAAAGCCAAAAACACAGCATCCATGGGACTGGACAATATCCCAGGCTGCATTTTACATGATCGTCAGAATGAACTGGCTCCCCACTTAAGCACAATGTTCAATAATAGCCTTGCATCAGGCTTTGTGCCCACTGAATGGTGCACAGCAACAGTTATCCCACTCCACAAAGGGGGAGCCACCACTGATCCTGGGAACTATCGACCTATTAGCCTGATGAGCCCGATCTTCAAGGCCATGGAACGTATCATTATTGAACTCATAAACAAAGACATTGGTAACCTCCAAACTCTGGAACCCAACCAGTTTGGGTTTGTGAAAAGCAGATCATGCCTCCTGAACCTGATCAACTTCTTTGAGGCAGTCACCAAAGCCAGAGATGAGGGTAAGGTGGTTCATACAGCCTATCTTGACCTCGCCAAGGCTTTTGACACCATCTCCCATTCTGGAATTATAGCTAAACTCACTAAACTAGGTATAAATCCCTATGTCACAAGATGGGTTGCCAACTGGCTCACTGACAGAACCCACACTGTAAAAGTTGCAGACTCCAAATCTGACCTCAAAGCAGTGACAAGTGGAGTACCACAGGGTTCTGTCCTGGGACCTCTCCTGTTTGGTATCTACTTCTCTGAAGTACAAGCTAACAGAGAAGGCCTCTGGCTAACAAAGTTTGCAGATGACTGCAAATTAGGAGCCATAGTCAAATCCCAAAATGATGTGGGCATCCTACAGAAGGGCCTTGCTGAGAAAGATGCCTAGTGTCAGAGCCATGGCCTCAAGCTCAATGCCAAAAAATGCAGTGTCATCACCTTTGGTAAAAACTCTGTACCCATGAACTACCATATAGGCAGCAATCTACTTAACACTGAATGTGTGATAAGAGACCTTGGGACTCAGCTGGACAGTAGTCTCTCCTTTGATAGTCACATTGCCACAGTAGTCAGGAAGTCCTTCTATGTGGCACACCTCATCATAAAAGGGTTCTCATCCAGGAAAAAGAGGTCATTGTTCCCCTCTACTCGACACTCATTAGACCCATTATAGAGTACAATGCCCCTTTTGGAATGTACCTCACAAGACATCTGCAGCAGCTAGAATGGCCACAGAAATACCTCACAAAGAGGATTACTGGCCTCAAACAAATGCCCTACACTGACTGCCTCAAAAACCTCCAGCTTTGCTCTGTAGCATATCGCCTACTCCAAGGTGATCTCTGCCTAACATATAAAGCTATGTCAAACCCAGAGCTGTTGGACATGCTACATCTAAAGAAATCCCAATCCCTCTGAGCTACATGCTCTAGGGACCTAAACCTTGTCACCAAAATAAATAGGACATGCTGGAGGGATAGATTCCTGTCCCAGAGACTTCTCATACTCTGGAACAGGCTACCCATCTATGTCAAGCAAAGTTCTTCATTAGCATTCTTCAAGAAAAATCTTGCTGAGTGGATGTGAAATAGGAAATACACCCCAGGGATCACTTCTGTGTCTTTGCTCGACAGTGGCACAGGAAAATAACTTTCTTGGGTGGTGTAAGCCAGGGAACCTTGTTGGCTAGGCTTACATAGGCCCTTGGGCTGATAGCCTAGTACCTCCCTATGAACCTATGAACTTTGTATTTAAATGTAATAACTGCAATTACTATAATTTGATTCTTCTTGATATATTATTGCTGTTAATATTTTATAAATATGTATCCAGTAATGAAAAGTAATTGCTGTGTATAGATATTAAACCCACACACAGTTAGGCTGCTGCTAACATTGCCTAATTAAAGCAGCAAGAGTTATTGGGGAAAACACGCATGCCTGAAAGGTTGAAGTATGCCTGCTAGTGCTTGAGGAAATGAAAATACATTTTTGCTTGAATACTTACCCCATGCCTCTCTGAGGTGAATTAATCAGTCCTGGTGTGCTTCATGGTTTATAGCTATCTCCTCTGCAACTGTACAGTACAATACCAAAAGAAATGTGTGTGTGTGTGTGTGTGTGTGTGTGTGTGTGTGTGTGTGTGTGTGTGTGTGTGTGTGTGTGTGTTTGTGTGTGGTTTTTTTTTGTGTGTGTGTGTATGAAAGCTTAATAAGTACCTTTGCTGGCTGGCTAGATCATTAATGCCATATCATAGACAGATTATGAGTCAGTATACTTACACAACTAGAGGGTGTTCACAGTCCTTAATTCAGCCTCCCATCAGCTTAGGAGGTCTTGCTTCTGCTTCTTAAGGTTACTGTATGTAATGTCCTACTACCTGTACTGCATATTCTTCACATAATGTCATTTCATATTGCATACTAATTTTATGTTTATTTGCTGTAATAGTGTAGAGCATGTCCTTTCTTTATTTCTACTGTGCTTTAATAATTTGTTTAATGCATATTCTGTACCAACTATTGTGGAGCTTTTCTCCCCGGTCCTCCACTGAAAATGGGATTCATCCCCAGTCAGACTCTCCCAGTAAACAATTGTAAAATAAATAAATGACTAATTACAACATTGTTCTCAAGTGCTTGGAATGCCTGTTGCATTCTAGACAACCTTGGCCTTAGTTGTACATTGACACTCGGTATAATCCCTCTGCATTACCTACAGCTATAGTGCTTTGCAAGAAGTGCTGCAAATATCCTGGGCTCCTTAACTCCCCAGCTTTGTGCTTTAAGTTTAGCACCATTTCTTCCCTTCATCAGCCATGTCCACAAAAGTCAAGCTAATAAAATATGCCTGAATTGTCATCCAATTCAGATCTCACAGGCAACTGGTTGTGAGCAAAAATGAACAGTCTTGCCAACTGCATTTGCACAATTGAAAGCAGCCGGACACCTTGGCAGACTCATTACACCACATAACAGTAACAGTGTGAAACATAGCATTGAGCTTTGTCATGTGTGATGCTCAATTTATTGACACAGGTTCCAATGTTCAACAATGGAATACTGAATGGTGTAGCTTTTACTCCTTGTAGTATGGAAGGATAAAGAGGATCAGCTATGACATATTAGGATGTTCGGGTTTATACAATGTTAAAATATTGTTGTACCAGCTGGGAATCATACCTATGGGATAAAACAAGTAAAAATTGAAACTTAGCTTATTAATTGACATTTTCACAGGAAAACTACCCGACAAGCATGAAAATTAGAATTATACTAATTTGGGAATGAATAGATATACACTTAAGAAAGACCTGTATTTGTGTGATTTTAATTAATCTTGAAAATGCATTCCTATAAAAAATGCATTAGTTCTGTTTGTAAATAGATTTCAGATGGATGAAGTTGAATGAGCTGAGTAATATGGATTGGGGTATGTGACATGCGTACTTCGTAAGACATAACTGTCCTAAAAACATAGTTTGGATATGTGATGAGTCACAATGATTATAACAAAACTATTGTGTCAACCATACACATGCAAGTGAATTTTATACTTAACATCATCTTTGTCAAGTTTAAGCATTTGGACACACATTAACTTGAGGTGGCATGTGAAACATTAATGATATATGCTAAATAGAAAAGTTTATTTATGCAAGCATTGCTAATACATTGCTTACAAGAAACATGTTTAATAGTATCATTTTTCTTTAGTATTACAGTCCTAATCAAATTGTTGTGATTAATGAGATTCTTACACCATTTGTAAAAATAGCTTTAAGTGCAATTAAAACTCTTAATCACTTGTATTTTTATTTAAGCTCACTGCACACACCTTGTGTCACAAAGATAAATATGTTCTAAGTTGACTTTCTCCACTAATTACTGTCCAGAGTGCTGAGGAAAACACACTGTTGGCAGGCATGTTTGTGCTACATAAAGCAGCCTAAACTAAAATTTTTACTTTTTCTATAGGTAGGGAACCATGTTTCCATAGTGTTTAGCAGCGAGCAAATGCAAATTAAAATGATTAGAAAATTAAAAAATACATATTGTGAATAGCTGCAAGGTGATTTCTAAACAGGATTCAAACAATGCTTTGTGTGGCCTCTTTCTCTCAATTCACTTCAGTCACACCTTGTGCCACAGAACTGGACATCTGTCAGGTGCATTCTCTGCTATAAGTACTATCCATGGTGTGGAGGGCTGCACAATGACAGGCATATTTGCTTTACATAAGGTAGCCTAAACTAAATTTTCCACTTTTTTGCATAGGTAGAGAACCATTTTTGCACCCTGCTGAGTAGAGAGCAAATGGAAAATTAGCATTAGAAATAATATATGATAGATAAAAAGCTGACCATACATTACATGCAATCAATGGATATATTCAACAATGACCAGAGCAGGAAGTGCATTCAAGTGAAACATTCATCCTTCTCCCTTATCATTACAGCATCAAAAATGTACTTGTGGAACACATTATTAGACATGCAGTTAATGACAAATAATGCCAACGTGGACAGACAAGTGATCACATGCTGTTAGCAACAGTGACAAGAGTTACTTTCTATACAACACAATGCTATCACAAAATGTGATTAAATATGTATTCAGACCATCCACTGTAAAATTATCATTTTTGGCATGCATGGTTAGGCTTAAAAAAGCCCCTGTAATTGTTAGCCTAGTAAACATCAATGAAACTATGGACCTATCAATTAACTGGAATCAAACCATACATCAGCTGTCTTTGTTCTTTAAGCTTCCTGTACTTAAACCTTGTGCCACAGAGAAAGTTACCTGATAAATATATTTTCTTCATTAAGTACTATCCGGAGTGCTAGTAGCCATTTATGACATCAGGCTTGTCTGTGCTGCATAAGGCAGCCTAAACAAAATTTTTCACTTTTTTCCTTAAGCCATGAAGGTTAATTTGATGCTGCCAAGTTTTGTGGAAATGCAGAAGGCAATATTTTTTAGAACCACTCAAATAACTTTTTCGGAATAACAACTTGAAGACGCATGAACTAAATCTCAATGCATCTCTACCAATGAACAGCGCTATTATTACATTATACAGATATTTTCAGTCTTCTCACATCTCCTTGCACATCAGTACTATCATGGACATCTCATAATATCAGGCCATTAGCAAATGCTGTGGGAATAGAGAAGGCCACAGGGGACAGGAAAAATGCTTTCATTGCTCACACAGCACATACACTTAATACTGACATAATTTGAAAGGACTTATCTATCACATTTAATCAACACTCACTTTACTTGAGATTCCCACATTGACATATTCATAGACCAAAATGACTGTCAATATTTAGCATGATGTCCTTCAGTAAAATGATCTGTGAACAGGTTTGAACCCTGCATCACCTGCAATGTTTCTCAATGCTCACTATGTTTACCCACAATGCCAAAGACAATGGAATGTGACAACTAGAATTTCTTCACTCATTACTGTCCAGACTGTTGGGGAAAGTGCAACAATGCCAGTCTTCATTGCATTATTGATGGCAATCAAATTAAAAAGAAAAATATGTCAGTTATATTTGGCAGTGAAATGTGTTTCACTGCTATTAACTACTGCCACTCAACTGAGCTCAATATCATATACTGTGTAAAGATAAAAGGAAAAACACTGTTGATCAAATACTTTACATGTACATTTCATGTGTTTAATCAACTTTGTTATCTTTCAATTGGAACCTATGCAGATGTTAATACTCAAACCAGGGCAGTAAGAACAATCATTTAGGAGTAATTCCCATGGTTGCCACAGGCAAAGACATATATTCACAAGGAGAAAAGGTGTTTTGATGTACTGATAATGTGACATTGCATCAAATCACATTAAAAGTACAACCAAAAAAGAAATTATGAATGCTGTCCTTTCTTATTTGACAGTAAAGGCCTGGATGATTATGATATTGCAAACAGGTACTATTGAAACAGGATACCCATGTACTAAAACAATATAAACAAAGATTGTCAACACTGCAGGTGTATTCCTTTCTTTATTTTTGGTGCCACTTTCTTTTATCTATGCTTTCTTAAAAACAACTTTGCCTCAGATTTTGCTCAATGTACTCTTATGAATGTGAACAACATTTGGTACCAAGGGACACTAACTGTGGTCATTAAAGCCAGCATTCGAATATTAGGTATGTCACTGTCCTAAATCACTCAATGTACTTTTAGACATTTTGGGAAGTCTCTTGTCTCTCACACACCCACAGTAGGTATCTATCAAAAAGTGGAGACTGTGAAAACCGATTGCTTCTGCAGACAGAGTAATCATAGACAGGTTCATATTAACTGATCAAAAGATGTATTCATTAAACACCTTTTAATTGACACATAGACAGCAAAGCCACAAAACTCTAAATGGCCACTTCAACAAATTTTTCCCAGGTGGAAAAATTGCTTGGCCAACCAAACACCAAATTCTCAGACCCTACAAAGGGGGGGCTGTGCCCCCACAACCCCCTAACTAAATACACCAACTACAAAATCAGACTACAGTAGAGAAAATGGCAAATTTCTGATAATGGCCAAGTGTTATTTTCCCATTCCCAATTAGCTGAAGTGGCTGTTCAGAGTTTTGTGCCTTTGCTGTTTATGTGTCAATGAAAAGGTGTTCGATGAAAATGCCTTTCAACAAGGTAATATAGACCCGTCATAGACACTCGCTAGCCATTAGCAGGGGGCACTTCTCACTGCTCATCCTTGCTTTGCTATGGTGTGTTGTGCATGTAATTGTATAGATCCTTACACCATGTTTATATTCCCTACACTTTAGTGCAGATTGTGGTATTCAGGAATGTTAATAATTTGACACCTCATTTTGTATATTCACATTGTTCACAGAGATAACTTTGCACTATATAAAGGAAATCATCTATCTATTGCCCTTGTCTTGTTTTGGGGAGACAGTTTGGATCCAGAGAGCTTGATACTACTAAAAACATAATTTTTGGAGAATTTTCTATTTTCTACACTGCTGTATTGTCATTGCATGCCGCTATTTCTAACATAATGCTTTTAGTGTACTGTTAAAAGGTGAACTACAGTGAGCATTGAAAAGCATTCTTTTTATCTTAATTGTTTTTTTTTTATCCCTTTCTTTTGGCATGACCATATCTGCATTACAAAAGGTATGTTATAGAAGGCTGCCTGACCTATTTTTTAGCTTGCATTTAATTTGATATTTGCAGTTATTGCAGATGAGTGTTAGGAGGGTCTGGCATTTGTACCTGTGTTAGCATAAAAAGACAAATGTGTTCTGTTTGTTGATTTCTACCTGACTGCTCTCCACAACAGTGGAAATGGCACTTATAGTAAGTTTGTCTTACATTTCTTCTAATGCTACATTTGTAATTGTTATTGTTAATGTTGCAAATTTATTACACGGTGAAACCTTTCTTCTATGCATTACTATAAAACTCCTACTACCTGATGTTGAGTATCAGTAGCCTCTGATAATGATGGTGGTGATGAAAATGCACTGTCAGGGGTTATAGTGGGTCAGTCGGATACTGATGTTATGGCTACCACATCCCCTGGCCATATCTCAGGCCCAGTCAGTATGCTTACACATACCCATGACAAGAAAAACAGTGATATAGGACAGGTTGAGGGTGACACAGTTTATCAGGGTAGTGTGATTACTCCGGTTACTTCTCCTGGTAGCTATCAAGAGGGTGTGCTGCCACACAGGAGGTTTTTGAGGGGGGAAGTCAGAGGAGGTCTGCTTTCCACTCTCCTCCTGATGCTGATGTGCCATTAGGTGTTAACAACCATATATGTACAGCAGTAATGGAGGCACAGACATATTACTTTACGATCTTGGAAGAGATAGTGTGACTACTTAATATCATGCATTCTGATGTGTGAGACTTCCTTAACCATGTGGGAAACTCCTTGGGTATAATGAATGGCCCATTGGATCAGGCAGTGCCTGTGATAAAACATCTATTGGTGAAGTGTGGGCATCTATGTAGCTGGAGAGCTGCTACATCTTCTGGTGTTAGCATACGTGGCCATGCAAGATCTCATTTCTGTAGTGACCTTGCATACACTGTCCTGTTAGTGACTATGGTTTCCACACCCAGATGTGGTAGGCCATTGGGTCATGGTCCTGAATGTTGTCATGAAACAAACTTGCCCAGCAGACATCACTCACATTCAGGTAGCACCCAGACGTTTAGCCATGGCCAGGGACGTAGCAGTGCATCTCCTGGCAATGGTGGTCTCCTGGCCGGGGTCGATGATTCTGAACTGACTACTCTACCATGCATGGCTCACACCAGTCCAAGATGCCAGGATGTAGTGCTAGCACAGTGCTTGATTGTGCTCATGCAGACACTTCCACACACACACACACACACACACACACACACACACACACACACACACACACACACACACACACACACACACACACACACACACACACACACACACACACACACACACAGAAATACATTTACTTGCCCATACCACTTCACACACATGCAAACTATGTAAACAGTTTTGTTGAGTGCTATACATCTATTACTACTGGCCTCCTGGCCCTGAATAGTGTGTATTCTGAGAGAGACATGTGTTTCTTACTTGCACACACTCACTTCCTTGGTGTCAGCCTTCCTCTTCTACCCCCTGCCCCCACCTTGTGCAAATGATGATGGCTGTGCCTTGCCCTTTACATGTCTTTGTTACTTAGGGTTGCATTTATATCTGATGCACACAGTTGATAGCTAATGCTTGCTTATTCACAAGCTTGCATTTATCTGTATGCATTGCATTAGAAAAGTTCTTGATTTCCTCTTCATACTTATTTGTGAATGATTGCCTCTATAATTGTTGAGCCTCATTATATTTTGGTTAACATTCTCATTACAGTATTAGAAGCATTAGGTATTTCAGTCTTGCTTCTTGGTATAATTGCACAAATGAGAGTATAATTACCATATTCCATGTTTTATAGTTGATGTTCTATTGAAATGTATGATTCACAGTACTGTTTGCAATACATAAGTGAAAACAGAAAAAATCTGACAGTGGAGATATTACTAATGTAACTATACACCTCAGACAAATGCTCTGTTTAAGGACATATACATATTTTCCCATGACAGTAACCAGTTTTATAACTGTATACTTTTAATTTAGAGGTTCCAAATTTACCTTGCCATTACTGCAGGTACAAATTGCATCCTTGGGGGTTATCAGAACATAACCATTACATGGTTAAGTAAAAGTTGTGCATCAATTTTCCTATTTGTATATGGATGGAATCTTAGGTTTTGAGCTATGTACAGTGTGTGTGTGTGTGTGTGTGTGTGTGTGTGTGTGTGTGTGTGTGTGTGTGTGTGTGTGCTATCCCTTGCCTGTTAGTCAGATCCAGGGCATATTGTGCATGTTTTCATCTGCTAGCACCATCTGCAGCTGGTGGTTCTCCCTAAGACACCTCATCTGTAGCACTGTTAGCCCTGCCTGTTCTTCTTGAAGTTGTGGTCCCAGCCTCTTGTTGTCCTTCCAAAAACTGGAACCAAGCTAGAAATGAAAGGAAAACTTTAGCGTACTTTGGTGTACCAAAAAAGACAATGCTTTCATTCTAAGACTTCTTCAGAATACACAAAATTTCAGTTTAAATAAATGACACCAAACAATTAAAACCTAACATCAATCAATTATGTAATTATGCTCATAGGTTCATAGGTAGATACTAGGCTATTAACCCTAGGGCCTATATAAGCCTAGCAAAAAAGGTACCCCGGCTTTCGCCACACAAGAAAATTATTTTCCTGTGCCATTGTTGAGCAGAACCACAGAAGTGATCCCCGGAGTGAATTTCCTATTTCCCATCCAATTATCAAGATTTTTCTTGAAGAGTGCTAATGAGGAGCTTTATTTGATATAGATAGGTAGTTTGTTTCAGAATATGGGAAGTCTCTGGGACAGGAATCTATCCCTCCAGCATGTTCTGTTTATTGTGGTGACAAGGTTTAGGTCTCTAGAGCGTGTAGTTCAGAGGGATTGGGATTTCTTTAAGTGGAGCATGTCCAACAGCTCTGGGTTTGACATAGTTTTGTATGTTAGGCAGAGATTGCCTCTGAGTAGGCAATATGTGATGGAGTAAAACTGGAGATTTTTGAGGTAGTCTGCATAGGGCATCTGTTTGAGGCTGGTAATCCTCTTTGTGAGGTATTTCTGTGGCCTTTCCAGTTGTTGTAAATGTCTTGTGAGGTACATACCAAAAGGGGCGTTGTACTCTATAATGGGTCTAATGAGTGATGAGTAGAGGGGGAAAATCACCTCTTTTTTCCTGTATGAGAAACCTTTTGTGATGAGGTGTGCCACGTAGAAGGATTTCCTGACTACTGTGGCAATGTGATTATCAAAGGAGAGACTACTGTCCACCTGTGTCCCAAGGTCTCTTATCACACTTTTGGTGGTACTTTTACTACCGCCTATGTGGTAGTTCATGGATACAGAGTTTTTACCAAAGGGGATGACAATGAACTTTTTGGCATTGAGCTTGAGGCCATAGCTTTGACACCAGACATCTGTCTCAGTGAGGCTCTTTTGTAGGATGTCCACATCATTAGGAGTTTCAATTATGGCTCCTAGTTTGCAGTCATCTGAGAACTTCATTAGCCAAAGACCTTCTCTGTTATCCTCTACTTCAGAGAAGTAGATACCAAACAGGAGAGGACCCAGGACTGAACCTTGTGATACTCCACTTGTCACTGGTCTGAAGTTGGATTTGGAGTCTGCTACTTTCACAGTGTGGGTTCTGTCAGAGAGCCAGTTAGCAACCCATCTTGTGACATAGGGATTTATACCTAGTTTAGTGAGTTTATCTATAATTCCAGAGTAGGGGATGGTGTTGAAAGCCTTGGCGAGATCTAGATATACTGTGTGAACCACCTTACCCTCGTCTACAGTTTTGGTTACTGCTTCAAAGAAGTCTATCAGGTTTAGGAGACATGATCTGCATTTTACAAACCCAAACTGGGTAGGGTCCAGAGTTTGGAGATTACCAATGTCTTTGTTTATAAGTCCCATGATGATACATTCCATGGCCTTGCAGACCAGGCTCGTCAGGCTAATGGGGCAGTAGTTCCCGGGATCCATGGTGGATCCCCCTTTGTGGAGTGGGATAATGATCACTGTGCACCATTCAGTGGGCACAAAGCTTGAGGTGAGGCTATGATTGAACATGGTGCTTAGGTGGGGTGCCAGTTCATTCTGTAGTCCATGTAGAATGCAGCCTGGGATGTTGTCAGGTCCCATGGATGCTGTGTTTTTGGCTTTGGAGAGTGTGGTTTTTACCTGTGCAGCTGTGATTACAGGAACTTTGCATTCTTCCAGTATAGAGATGGGCCCTTTAGGGGGTGAGGGGGGGTAAAGTTAGCACTGAATCTATCTGACAGAATGTTGGCAATATCGGTTGGTTCTGCATATTTACTGCCATTGTGCTGTAACTCAGAGCAGATCTGAGTGTTGCCATTGAGATTCTTGACATACCTATAGAATGCTTTGTGGTTGTCTTTAGAATCAGTGGTGATTTTGTTTTCATAACTAGCTTTGGAGGATCTTATGAGGGATCTCAGCTTCTTACTGATGCTGACAAGGGAGTTCCTCCAATCATGGGATTTTACTCTTTTTTGCAACAGTTTCTTTCTTGTAGAGTTTGTTTATGGCAGGGGACCACCAGATTGGCTTCATTTTTTTGGAGGATAGCATCTTGGTTCTGTTAGGGATAGCACGATCCATGCACATGTGTAAGTGCTTATAAAGTGCAATTGTGTAGGATTCAGCAGTCGTACCTCTACTGTCCATCTGCATGGGTGTTGTGAAGTTTGCCACTTCTGTCTTAAGAAGTGTGAAGTTGGCTTTGCAGAACTTTTTTACAGTAGTTTCCCTAATGGGGGGTGGGGGCGGGATGTGGATGTCTAGGGTGATTAGCTTGTGGTCGGATCTGACCAACGAACAATTGACCTTTGATGTAGAACACCAGTCACCCATGTTGGTAATGACCAGGTCTAGGATATTGCTGCCCCTGATGGGGTTGTGGATAAGTTGATCTAAGGTGTTGGAATTTTTGAATTCCAGAAAACGTTGAGCAAAGGAGATGGTACATGAGTAGTTTTCCCAGTTAATGGTGGGGTAGTTGAAATTGCCCATTATTAGGGTTTGAGTTGTACCCTAATATTTTCCAGTGTATCAAGAAATGAGAGTGGGAATCCTGGGGCATGGTTGGGGATCTATTGCAAGCAACAATTTGGATTGTGGTCTTGCCCATAGTTAGTTGCACTTGGATAATCTCAGATGCATTATGCTGAGCAACTAGCCTGGAGGTGTGAATATCCTTAATGAATATGGACACGCCTCTGCCTTTAGTGTTTCGGTCCAGGTTAGGTGGCCGAAAGGTGTGGTATGAATTATAGCCTGGTAATGCAGGGGTGCTTTCTGGAGCCTTGAACCAGGTCTCTGAAACTGCACAGATGTCGATGTTCTCCATTTTAAGGAGTGCCTGAAGTGAGTGCATTTTGAGGTTTAGACTTCTAACATTAAGTAGCACTACCCTTAGATTTTGCTTACTTGTACCTGTTAGAGTGGTGAATTTGTCATTTGAACTTGCCAAAAAAAAAGCACTATAGGGGTGGCAAGAGCCTTAGCCAGTATCCAGAATCCCAAGAGTGACAGGTGCAGGCCATCTCCGGTAAAGCATCATGGTCTGTCGACCTTGTCATCCCAAACAGACAGACACTTGATCCCCTTAAAATGACACCAAAAGCTTAGCCAATTGTTGAAGTCAATTATTTTGCCCTTGTACTGCGGTATCATTCTGGGTGATGGCAGGATTCTACTCAGGGCTAGGGTCATACCTGTCTGGGCTACAAGATCGGAGATCTCTTCCATGTCTCTTTTCATGTAGTCCAGGGAGGTACGTCTCAGGTTGTTCACACCAACATGGACAATGACAGAGTCATATTTGTACTTGTTGTGGAGTGACCTGAGTGCATGGGTTATGTGACAGATCCTGGCACCCGACAGGCAGTTGATATTAACCTTCTCTTTGTTTAGCCTAGTGAGTGGGACATCAGTGTGCCTGACTATATACTCATTTGGGTTGTGTTGGGGGTGGAGGTTGCTTGCGTTTCTGCTTTGGAGGTCTCTGTTGCTTAAGCAAATTATTATTGAGAGCCTCCGTGAACGTTTTTGTGTTTCTATGTGTGGATTATGGTGGTGTAGGTTTTGAGGGACTATGTGATGAGTGTGGTCTGGTGCAAATGTTTACCTTCTGCTCTTGACTGTCTAGTCCAGTCTTGGCTGAAGAGAGCTTTGCTTCCAGTTTGGCTATATAAGTGTATCTCTAACAGGTTGTAGTGTTGGGTGGTAGGAGGAGAGGGTTGTCTGTGTACATGAGGCCATTGCTGCATTGTCCCAAGATGTCCAGATACATCAGGTAGACAGTAAAAAACACCGGGAGTTGACCCTTAGACATGCCTGGATAGGTGCTTATTTATTAAGTACTAAAAACTGTTTTCCTCTAGATAAGTGAGGAAAGTTGAGTGCTGTAGTAATTAGTAGCTTATTTAGTGCTTACAACAAGTTCTGAACATGTGCTGTGCTCAGAGAAACAGATTTGAGTGCTAAAACTAAAAAACTGAATAATTCTAAGGGAAAATTTGAACAGCAGATTTTATGGCGCCGGGAATAGTTTAACCCTAACTAAGCGGCAATGCATAAAGTGTATTATTTTTAACAGTAGCAAATGAGCAAACTGATTTAAATAAATTAACCAATTGACCAATAAGAGCTAAAAACTGAGCCCCGTTTCAGCAGTCTTTGATCAGACAAGTTCTAACTGCACACTCCTGCCACTAGGGTGCAGGGGAACCTTCTCCAAAAAAAGATGGCATTTTTACTGTCCTTCCATCTAATGCTATATAAATGTTCCCTAACTCTAATAACATAAAAGCTTAAAAATAAAATGCAATTTGAATGCAATTAAAAAAAAAACACAACATTGTTATTTGTTTAAATATACTCTACGATTAAAAAAAAAAAAAAAAAAAACATTTGATTTTAACATCATTCAGTCATGGTTTCTTATCAGAATTTAATTTGCCACAAGACTCCTTTTTGTTCTAAATAGTTCTTAAAATCCCCACCCCGCAAATCTACCTGACCTTGTTTGAGGACTGAAAAAAGGAACTTCTTATAACTCTGACTTCAACTGTTGTGTATGCTTAAAAAATGCATTTTTACTGTCCTTCCTTCTAATGCTATATAGATATTCCCTAACTCTAATATTCAGAGCCCTTGTTGTCATTCCTATGTAGAATGCCGTACAGCCAGTACATATATCGATGTAAACCACCCCTCTACTTTTACAACAAAAATGTCCCGGGACCCTAATTGTATAAGGTGAATTACTCAAATAAACATGAGGTCCTTCCAAAACTTCCACATTTGTACATATCATTAGGCTTATTAGTGATACAATTTTCTGCCTTAAACGTAGTATTATCTCTCTGTAATAATGATTTCAGGTTATGTTGTTTTTTGTATACAAATTGTGGGCAAGAACCTACAACCTTATATAAGTCATGATTTCCGTCTAATATTTTCCAGTTGTCCTGTATAATCCCCCATATAGACCCACTGTCCAAAGTCATGTCTAAACTACAATACATCCTTGTAACATTTCGCAAATCCTTCTTATTCTGAAAGTTAGAATAGCAAAATGAAACCTTCAGTATTGGGGGATAATTAGTGTCTCTTTTACTAAGCACCACTTCAGTAGTTCTTTTTAAAACTTTTCATCATGTCCCCTATTCTTAAATAACATTGTTATAAACTCAAATTCTTCAGTAAGTTAACTTTCTTCACTTGTCATATGACTAGCCCTTATCAGTTGTCCCTTACATATATTGTTCTTAATAAAACGGAGATGTTGACTACTATAATGTAAGTAGCTGTTAATAAATGTCTTTTTTCTGTGAATTCTAGTCACAAACTTGTCCTTAATGATGACCCACTCTAGACATACATCCAAAAAATTAACAATTGTTCCTACATCCCCAATCACAAATTTTAAGAAACCAAAACCATGAGTTAAACACTTCAAAAACACTTTAACTTTTGTCTGGTTCTCCAACATAATAAAAACAAGTCATCAACAAATCTTTTGTAATAAAGAACCTGATACTGATTTATAAGTGGTTCCAACACTGTGTATTCCCACTATCCCATAACTATAATCAAACTGAAATAAATAAATAAATATTAACAAAAGAAGGGGCTGCTGTTGACCCCATAGTGACCCCTCTTATCTGCCTATAAAATGTTTTGTTAAATAAAAAATAGTTGTTGTTTAACAAGATGTCTAACATTTTACACTAAAAATTACATTAATTGTTCGAAAAAACTAAATATTTGCCCAAAAAATCCTTCACATAGTCTCTCCCAATGTCATGAGGAATAGATGTAAACAAGGAAACAATGTCAATGGTGAACATAATATGTTTATGTGGTTCAAAATAAAACCCGTTGGTAAAATCTCTAATTTTGTCTAAAAAAGCCCATGAGTCCCTCAAATAAGAATTCAAGCTTTTAACCATGGGATTTAAAAAAGAATCAACCATCACTCAGATTCCTTCAGTAATATAGTTAGTTGCAGAAACAATTGTTCTAAACGGAGGATTACATGCACATTTATGGACTTTTGGTATTCCAAATAAGGTTCCCTATCTTAGGTTTTTCTGTATTACAAAAACTGTATGTCACTTGATCTACATTGCCATTTATTAAATTTTCAAACAAAAAAGAATACACAGTTCTATAACATTTCAGTATATCAGTGACATCTACTAACTTATATTCATCAGTATTACTTAGCATAACTTCCATTTTCTCTATATAACTTTTTTGGTACATTAAAACTAAATAAGACCCCTTTGTCACTCTTCATTATTCTAATATTCTTATTGTCAGTAAGTTCTTGCAAGGCTTTCTTCTCATCACTAGTTAAATTACTGTAATATTTTCTGTTTTTATTATAATTTTGCAACAAGCCCCGAATTTCATTTTCACATGTTGATTCAAACACTTTAATAGTGTGAACTAATGAGGGATTATAACATGAAGATTTAACAAACTTTGTTTTGGGTAACTACATCCTTAAGTATATACTTTAAATTTAACATTCTAGTGTAGTTTTTAAACTCTAAAAGGATGTTTGCAATGCCAGCTTTCTTTGATGGGGCAAAATTCAATCTCAAATCTAATACCCTTTTATGAGCAGATTTTAACTCAAAACGAGACAAATTAATTACATTGTCCTTTCTTGTCCAATAACTTTCGAATTGTCGGTCGATGAATCTGAGGTTGTTCTTCCTTTCTTCCTGGTCGTTCTTAGTCTTTTTGTTTTGCTCTCCTTCTCCAATGTTAAAAAACTTTTGTTCTAACCACCAAGTCCACGGAAGTTGTTGTTTGTTTAGTTTTCAACTGTTCAGCAGACCCATAATATGTTGGTTCACTTTCATTCAAAATGTCACTAACTGAAATTCTGCCCGTGTCTTTCCATTGATTCCCATTGGAAGTATCTCTAACTTCTATTTGTTGTTTGCGCTCAGCAGTCTTAAAGCAAGATGATCCTATTTTGTTACCCTAGTACCTGTTGTATTTCATACTTTTCCTAGTTGCACCATTAAAAGTGAAGTATGCAGTATCATTTTCAAAGGCTGCTACATCTACGTTTAACTTATTGTTTTTACATTTAATCACTAAATCTTCATGCTGTTCAACCTTATCCAATACCAGGGAATATTCAGAGTGTTCTACAAACTTACTGTGAAAGTCCATTTGCAAAAGCTGATCTACTTTTTAAATTTCATCTCTCACATTGGCCCTAATCTTGAGATCATTATCAACAAACAACCTCAAAAAATGAAGGTCTGCAGTGCTAAAAAACTCTTTCACAGTAGTAAAACAAGTGTCATTAGGGTCAACACCATTGGGGCACTTAAAAAACCATAGTCCCTTCGGGACTATTCCCAGTTCAGTACATCACTGGAAATATTTATAAGTCCAAACTCTTATATTTTTTAAGTAACTTACATATTACTTTGCAATTTTCTTTGCAGGAAGTTAATTCCTTGGTGTTTACAGGTCTCTCTGATGTGGAAAACAGGTCAGGTCAACTATTGAGTACAGCGGCAACATCGGCATAAGTTTTAATTGGCTTGCTGAATACTGCGTGATTATTACCTTGTTTATCATTATGACTAATATTGTATTCCACAAGCATCTCAGTATCCTCTTCTGAACTGAGACATTCTAGATTATCATTACCATGTTCTTGAACCAAAAGGTGTAAAGTCCTTTGAATATCACTCGTCATTTTTAACAACAATGGCATAAGTCCATGTTACGAACTTCCAGGTGTAGAATACACACTTACATCTAGTAAAGGGTCTCCTTTGGTTTCAGCCATGGTAAAATGGAAGAATAATACCAACAAAAAAAAAAAATTCCAATCGTAACCTGTCCAAACTATAATATGACACAACCAAAAAACTCGAACCAACTAGAAACCAAAGGAAAACTTTAACGTACTTTAGCATACGAAAAAAAGACTTTATTCAACGCTTTCATCCAAAGAGTTTTTCAGAATGCACAAAATTTCAAACAGTTTGTTTAAATAAATGACACCAACCAATTAAAATCTAACATCAATAAATTAAGTAGTTAAAAATAAAATGTAATTTTAATGCAATTCTAAAAAACACAGCATTATTTGTTTAAATATAGTCTATGATTTTTTTTTTAAATTGCATTGAAATTGCATTTTATTTTAAACTTTTAGATTATTAACATAATTACATAATTGATTGATGTTAAGTTTTAATTGGTAGTGTCATTGTTGTGAACAGCTTTTGTGTTTTCACTTGTTGTCCTTGTTGAAGTTGTCTGATGAGTATTATACTGTGTAACATGACGCAGACTGTAAGTATCTCGACAGTGGTTCCTAGGTCATACTGCAGTGTGCCCCCTGATATGTCTAGACACTAGAAACTTGATTTCAGCAATCCAAACACATGTTCTATAATATTCGTAGTTTGAGAGTGGGCCTCATTGTATCCTTACTCAGTGGGGTTGTATGGGTTTCTCATGAATGTCATGAACCAGGGTTCTGGTGCATAACCTGCATCCTCCCCAGATGCCTTTGAGGAATGACACCCCAGCAAGCCTGATGCACATTCACAAGTGTGCCATATGTGCCATATGTGTGAATTATAGAAACTAGGAACACCATGCCCCTCACGTAGAGCTTGCACGGCCAACCAAACTTGTAAAAACACAAACAGCCAGTAAGATGGTTCCAACGCTTTATTGGTAAATCAAGGAATGGTTATAAAAATTCAAATATAGTATAATGAAATATTACTATATGTTGTTGTTAATGGTAAGGTTTTTTCATATATCATTGTTTCTAGTGGATTGAGTATTTGTATATTATATATACCCCTTATCATTATTGCGTAGTATTGTTGAATTTAATATAATTCTTTTCTGATCATATCTAGTAGATTAGTTATCTTTGATACATTGTTGATGTCAACATGATCATAGATTTAGATACATTTCTTTTTATCATTTTTCCCCATGTCCTTGGTGTAATTACACACTGTGTATATTATATTACATCATTGTTATTATTCTTTACACTTTATTTTTTATATTTCATTGGTTGTTGTATTAACATATTTTTGATGCATGCATAAAGTGGAGATTTAAGTAGGAAACGTTTATGCTAATGAGAACTGTAGTAACTGATATGATTGGCGGATCTATTATGTACCATCATATAAAAAAAGTCTTTCATGCAAGGTTGGCACAGTCATTTATATACTTGTCTCACTGAGGAAGGCTTCGTGCCGAAACCGGTTTGAATTTACTGTTGATTTGGACATTTTTATGTCCATTCCTTGATTTACCAATAAAGCGTTGGAACCATCTTGCTGGCCGTTTGTGTTTTTATGAATTATAGAAACTGCCTGGGTTACCTTCACAAACATTGTACATGATCCCTTGGACATTACAGACATCCTGACAGTTTATAGAGTAGAAACCTTTTCTGTTGATGTACATTCTTTCCTGTTCCCTATGTGGAGTATTCATTTCTATATGTGCACAATATATGGCCCCTGAGACTTCAGGGAAGTATGATTCTGCATAGAATTCCTGCATACTTCTTGTTCTCTCCCGTCGAGTTTGTGGGAAATAGTTATGCTCCTTTGCAAGTAGTAGGATTTTATTTAAAAATCGATGCAATATTCTAGAGGTTCTTTTGCTTGTTTGTCAGCTCTACACATCATGTAAGCATCTTAATGAATACCATATAACAGGCTATCATGTAGCTGTAAATAAATCCGGCCCTATATGTGAAATTTCCACTTGTTCAAAGTAGGTAATGCCATTATGAATAAGTTTGGAGCATTGTCGCCTGTTATTTCATAACTTCCTGACATAAGTAACAAAGGATTTGTCATTATCCTTAGCTTCTGATGCCACCCTAAGTTCATGGGAAGCCATTATTTTCCTGATGGTATTTTCAATATCTTGCTTAAGCTTTTGAAGTTTACTTTAATTTGTGGGTCTGTAGGTTTGCTTTATATTACAATAATCAGCTTTTTCATTTTATTGTATTGTTTATTTATTCATGTGGACCACAAAGTTAGTTTGTTCTTACCCTTCCCATGAAATTCAGTTTTGCTTGGGAATGAAAAGTTAATACAGTTTTCTAAGTGGGTGCAGAATTTATATGGATGACTATTAGCCATGCCAACATATTGGGGGTTACAGCTGTATACTGACATATTTGCATCTGCTGGTTTAGGAATTATGAAACAGAAGGTTACCAATTTCTGTTCGGACTTGACTGGGGAATGGTATACCACTGGAAATGTGCATGTAGATGCTATATTTGACTATTTAATCTTAGGAATTTTAGTTATGAAATTAAGTAATTATTGGGCATAGCTAACATTTGAAGTACATATTTTCTACCTTATCAGGAATAGTTAAAATCACCCAGGATGATGGAAAGTTTGGGGGGGATTTAATAAAGCCTACATATTTTTTCCATGTAGGCATCACGCCATGCTGCTTACATGGGCATGTACATTTTTAGATTCAGTAAGTGCTTCTGAGATCCAGCAAGCAGATAGGTATCTGTTTAGACCCTGTGTCAGTGTATGCATTGTACGTGGAAAAATTCCATGTACAGGAATGTAGACAGACAAAAGGGGTTGTGAAAATGTAGATATATATGGACAGAAATGTCATACCATATACACATATGAGTGAAACTATAATTCTATATGTTAGAAAAATTAGAGTAAATAAGTTAAATTCATTCTTTAATAATCTGGGTATATTTGCACAGTACCCCACAGTGAGCAAATATGTATTATAGAAAAATAAAAAAAAAAATGTAATATTATGTGACAGAAATGTATTACAGGACCCTGTATGGAGTACTAAAATAGTGCATTGGTGCTGCTAGCATGGTTGGGCTATGAAGTGTGTAGTTCCCAGGCTGTGAGCACAGATACCTATGCAAATGAGGTGGAGTTACTGAATAGCAGAAAGGAATAATCATGCTGGCATATCCCCTTTTTGTAAGCTTAGGCCCATGTTGCTGTTTACACAAGATGTAGCTGACACCAGGGGGTGTGTCTACTGATTTCTAAAATCCTTTCAGCTGGGGTGCATGTGTTTGCATGGTGCACCACCTGGCTGAGCGTGTCCTTTCAGGGGTGTGTGTTCACTAACTTCTAAGCTATGTTTACCTTCTGTGCACTTGTTTGCATGGTGTGCTACCATGCTGAGCATGTCTGAAAAAAGAAGGTATTTAATTATCTTTGATCTTTGTTTAAGTTAAAATAGGGCCATGAAATTATGGTAATTATATTGTAGGTAGGTGGAATGCATCATAGTTAGCCAATCACACATTCTGCACCCACAGCAGAGCTCTAAAAAGTATGCATACTCCCTACATTCTGATTTCCCCAAGTACTTTGGACCATTAGAGTACTGACTTTGGAATTTTATCTGATCAGACACTAGGGGCTGCTGCATGTCTGCTACCCCTGCATGTTCTAGATGCTGAAGTCAATCCTGCTGCTGCTGACAATAGGCCTAGACAGAGAAGGAGGAGAGTGTTCAGGCCCAGGGTAACCTTCCAGAGCTACATGAGCTGGAAACTGTAGAGTGCTACAGGGTGGACAGAGACATACTGCAAGAACTCACTGAGCTCTGCCACCCTTAACTTTGACCCAGAGCCAACAGTAGAAACAAAGGTATGTGTAGCCCTTAGGATACTAGCTGCAGGTACTTTCCAAAGCCAAACTGAAGACATGATGGGGGTTTCAAGGCATCAGTATCCAGGGTACTCCACCCATTCCCAGATGCCATGCTACCACATGCCAGTGAGCATATTTCTTTTCTCCTTACTGCTGAGGGCCAACAATATGCAACACATCTACCATGTAGCACACTAACCTGAATTACTGGGTGCCATGGATTGCACTCATGTACACATCAAGGCTCCACCCACTGAGGAGGGTAGAATCTATCCAAGGGGTACCACTCCATCAACTGCCAAGTCGTGTGCAATACCCAGGGGATTATCATGAATGTGTGTGCTGGAAGCCCTGACAGTTATCACAACTCCTATATCTGGTATGCATCACAGCTGTACCAGATGTTTCCTAGGGGGAACATTCCACATGGCCATATACTGAAGGATGCTGGCTACTCCCTGGAAACTTGGATGATGACACCCATCAGAACCCAAGAAAGAATATCATAATGAGGGACACGCCCAAACTAGGAACATCATAGAGCATGTGTTTGGGCTTCTGAAGTCATGGTTTTGGTGCCTCAATATATATGGTGGAGCCCTGCAGTACCCAGGAGCCACACGTGCACATATGTCACAGTACATGCTATGCTACACAATATGAGGCTGCAGAAACAGCTGCTGCAGGGTCAACAAAGTGAAGGTATATACAGCCCCCCACTAGTGCCTAGGTCACCACAGACGCAGTCACAAGAGGACTTGGAGGAGGAACTCTCTAATGAAGTCCGTGTAGGCAGACATAGGCATGCCCAGTACACCCTGGCTTTAGCTAAGAGACAATGCATAGTACATTCACTGAGAACCTTGGGCCCTAGGGACTGACACATTAATCCTACTCATATAGATATATTAAAATTGATGCCAGGCAACCCACACAGCCTGTACCTATCCTTGTATTGGCTGTGTACTGCCAGCATCAGACAGAGTCAGCCTTAAACTACAGCTCTGTCAACTGCTGCATTCGCAAGGTAAGTCCCTAACCTACACACTTCTTGTAAGGATTATTATAATATAGTATTGTATGTATGTATCTGCTGCATTTATGCAAGGAAATATAGTGGGCTATTTGGACACAAGTAACTCCACATTGGACTACACTTACCCAGTCCACTTGTACGTGTTCCTTAATATTCACTAGGCCTCATGGTTGGAATATGCACTACATCAGTCAAGGGAGATGTTTAACAGTGAGGTCACATGATATTTGGACTACTGTGTATCCCAGCAGAACATGTGCTGTTGTTACCCCCCATCCATCACAGCAATTTTCCCATATAACTGCTTTAGCAGTAGGTCATCAATGGTATATCAGCAGACCAGGCAATCTCAGAGCAATAACATAGAAATCAATCACACATTGTATGTCTCACTTAATGAAGGAGTAACATACATATGTATGCTGTTGATTGTATGATAAATGACTACTCTCTGGCTGGCAGCTTGTGGCTCAGTGGACTAAGAAAGTTAGAATGGCTGATACTGTTGATGGTTCAAATATGAAACTATCCACATATTTTGCACATGAGGTACTATTATGTTTGCGTTTTCACAGACTGTCAGTCTGTGTTTGGTGTAACATATGAACCTCTGTTGCATATTAATTACACCAGACAGCTGGAGAATTCCATAGACATTTTGAGTGAAGTGTAGTACTGCAGAAACAGAGAAAGATGTCAGCGTATGTAACACATGAAATCCTAGACTGGAGTGCAGGTAGGTGTGGGCTGGAGTCACTTTATAAATACTGACATTCCCACTGGTCATGCCCCTACACTCAGGTAAACTGAGCACAATTCTATTGCCCTCAAAATGACTTGTTATGTATAGCTATGTCTATACATATATATATATATATATATATATATATATATATATATATATGTGTGTGTGTGTGTGTGTGTGTGTGTGTGTATAGATATCCGTCTATCACTATTTCTCTCTCTCTCTCACATATTTATTTATTTATTTTATTTATTTATTTACATTTGTTGACAGGGAGTGTCCGACTGGACGTAGGTCCATTTTCAGTGGAGGCCCTGGGAGAAAAGCTCCACAGTTAAAATAAACAGACAATAGTTACATTGGATTACATAGCGATTAATAATTTAACATAGCAATTACTTACAACATATTTACAGATGAAGAACGTAGTACATCAGTAGACAACTAGAATCTTTATCTGTGAAGTACATAACAGACATTAACAAATGTTACAATAAGATTTTCTTGCTGTATAATAAGTACTAGGCTTATGAGCATCTGTGCTTGCTATAATCAAGGTAGTTAGTGGAGTGGAAAGAAAGGTAGTGGTTGGATGGGGTGGGTGATATTAGAGTGGGAGTTGCAAGGGCATAGCTAGCATGTTTTTAGGTGCGCTTTTAGTAAAATTTTGAAGTGGGTGCATGATGGTACGGAGGTAATTGTGGGTGGAAGGGAGTTCCATAATTTGGCTACGTGCAAGAGAATAGTGCTTCACCAGCAGAGTTATTGGCTTTAGTGATCTACAAGTGATTTTTGTTGCTAGATCTTAGTGGTCTGGTGGTGCGATAGGGTAGGAGTAGATTCTGGAGGGATGGGACATTTAGTGGATGGTTTAGTAGTTTGTGGGTGAGTGAGAGTTGATACCACTGAAAGAGGTGAAGGAGCTCAAGCCAGCTCAGTTCAGCAAGTGAGAGACAGTGGTGACTATGGTAGGATGCCCCTGTGGCAAATTTGACGATTTTGTTGTAGCAGGTCTCTAGCTTGTTTAGATCGCATTACCTTAGGTTGGTATATATTAGAGAGGCATAAAGTAGGGTGGAGATAAGGTGGGAATTTGCTATTGAAATCTTTGCTGCTTTGGTGAGAAGTTGCTTATTTCTGTATAATGCTCCTAGTTTTTTGTGGACTTTTTTTATGGTCATGGATATGTGAATGTCAAATTTTAGTTTATTGTCTATTTCCACTCCTAGCAATTTGGTGTGTTCAATTGGGTATATAGTGGTGTTGTCTTTTGCTGTGATGTTAAAGTGAAAGTTGTTTTGATATATCTATCTCTATGTATTTTCAAATATATATATATATATATATATATATATATATATATATATATATATATATATATATATATATATATATATATATATATATATATATATATACAGACACACACGTGTGTGTGTGTGTGTGTGTGTGTGTGTGTGTGTGTGTGTGTGTGTATCCCCCTGACAAACAACTGAGAATTCCTCAATGGGTATCAAACTGCAATGGTTATGCACTTTTTGGCCCTGTAAGTTGCTTCCAAACTACACTTTTTGCAATGCCTGAGGCTTTCATCTATCTTAAGAGTACCAGCTGCTATCAGAGCATCAGACTTAAGCTGTGGCACATGTGATAAGTATTCTGATCTACAGTATGTAAGACTAGGCAGGTAGGAATTGTAATCTCACTCTAGGCCACTTGGTGAGTGTGTGTATGTCTACATGGCATAAATATGATCACCTCACTAACTTAAAAAGAGGTAGTGTTTTGCAGATTTTCATTTGTAGCAGATGATGTGACCCTCCAGATGCCAGACCACAACGATGCCTACTGATGTCATTAGGCATAATATGTCCCAAACAGATAGTACTATCAGACATAGGGGGTGTTGCATGTAAAACGTACTGTGATCGGTAGTGTATACAATTACATAGGTACGTTTTGTATTCTACATACGTCCACCTTGCACTATGCGTGTGCCATGCCATGTCCTATAAGCTGTAATTGGAAGTGGTCCTATCCTCAGTGTAGCCATATTTGTGTGTGTGGCTGTTAGAGTATTTTGCATCAGCTTATAGCACCATAGGATGTTTGAACTTCACTAGTATAATGGCTATATAGCCATCACAATCTTAGACAAGTGTGTATACCCTTATTTACATGATCAGCACATACTGCCCCAGTCCAAGACGGACACAGGCAGAAGCCCTGTGGTGAAATGATGGTTGCCTAGCCAGTTTTACAGATGGCATGTGCTGAGGTGCACTGAGGTGCTCTGCTTGCCATTACCCAGGATTCTGTTTCAAAGGTGTGTTAAAGTCTGCTAGACAAATCTCTATCACCAGCATGTATTACTAATGTCGCATACTAAGTTAATGTCCTTAGAGTGATTAATCCATTTACTATGCCACCTACAGATATGCAGCACTTACAATCAAGCAGGGTCACACATTGCCCCATATGCAAGGCAGAGATCACCTCTGAGTAGTCTATATGCCACAGGCTACAAGGGCACTCATTTCAGATGATCCTCATTGAACACATGCTGAAGACTTGAAGTTCCCTTGTGAGGGGCCATACTGTTGTGTGCAAGTGCCAGTACTGCTTAGAAAGGTCCATTACCGAATGGCCATTGCATTCAGATGTTATGAGTATGTCAATTATGGGTGATTGTGTCCCCAGCTATGACATATGATTCCCATCATATGACTGGGGAGAAAGGGTAATCTCAGGCACATTAGGTGTAAACCTGTGTGGTCAGGTCGGTCTGCCTAGTTCGTTCATCCCTGAGTATGTACATCACATGTTGTGACTGATGTGCTACTTACCAGGTACATAGATGATAGTGATGGCAATGATACTTTATATATATTTGCATGAAGTTTCTAGCCTTTACTATGTCAACAGGCATTTGTTCATCAATACCCTCTTGTAGGATATTGACATAGCTCACAGATGAGTGCTCACATTTTGCAGACATCAGCCAACATTGTTAGCCACAGACATCCAGTATTTACTTGTATCATGGTTAAATGTATTCCATGCAGTAGAGAACACAGGACTGAGCCTTGTTGAACACTGCTACTTACAGATAAGCTATTGGATGCGAATGTGACCTGTACAATGATTGTACCGTGGATGCCTAAGTGGGTGCTTTGTAAATGATGCCTGAGAGGGGCTATAGTCAGACAGCTTGGCTCAGTCCAGAGGGTTGTATGCCCTGACATCCACTCACCCAGGTCTTTGGTGACTGCGTCGGAAAATGTCTGCCACGTTTAACAGTCATGATCCCCATGTCAGACATCCACACTGTGTACTGTCAACTGTGTGTAGATCACATATATGTGTGCTGATCAGCTCCGTGATGATTGCCCCTACAGTCATACAGATACAGATTCTCAGGCAAAGAGCTCTATAGTTTTGGTGATCAGTGCATGCACTGCCCCTGTGCAAGGGTATAACAGTTGCCATTGTCGATTCAGCTGGGGTTCAGCCATTGGTTTCAGTATGATTGCAAGGTGTTCCCAATGAAGTTAGGAATCCTTGTCAGATCCCATGTAGGATGCAGCCTGGGATGTTAGCATGTCCAATAGATGCTGTATGTCCTCCATAGAGAGGCCATTTATGACCTGCTCTGTAGATATGGAAGTTATGGGACAGATTGTAGGAATGACATGTGTCACATGTGGTGGGGGGGCAGGGGAGTGAAGTTAACATAGAACCTGTGGGACTACAGGTTAGCTATGAGTACAGAACCATTATATGTGGCATCATTATGTATGAGTTCACCGACAATCTGGTCCTGTCCTTTGAGGTTGCACATGTAACTACACTCTGCGTTGTGGTTTTGCTTTGTGTGGGTTACGACTTTTGTCACTTATGGTGTCTACACAGCATCACAACAACACTATGTGCTTGATTTAGCTGAGCAGATTTACCTCAACTGTCAAACAGCAATGTCCACTTCTTATTGTACAGCCTGATAATGGCAGTTGTCCACCAGGCAGGTTTGCTATGCCATGAGGTGCCTGTGTTTCTCCTGTCAGGTACAGCTGAGTTCATGCAGTTGTAATCCTGCTGGCATATTGCATGGGTGTAGAGCTCTGCATACTTGCCTGTCCCATCTAAGGGGAGAAGTGCAGTCAAGCTATATAATCATCATCCCACAGGAGGTAATAAATCACTATGTTGAAATATATGTCGGTATTGTTAACAAGGGTATGTTAGTGCTGGTAGTTTTATGACACTGATCTGTGGTCAGATCCCATGAGGTAGGACCTCACATTGGGAGGCTGCAGTGGTCACCCATATGGGTAAACACATGCTGCAATACATTGGTTCCCCTGGGGGGATGGCACACCACTGCTCCGGGGCATTGTAGTTAAGGACATGGAAGCAACAGAGTTGGTGGTCACTTAATGCCACCTCACACCATAATGTCACGGTATATCTTGATAGACACACATAGATACAAATAAGCCCAGTGAGTGTCTGGATTCATGGAGCTGCTCCAATAGGCAGCTATTTCTTGATTATGTGCCCTTCCAGTACTGAATGGCACCTGAAGTGACTCTTGGAAATCACAGTGTTTCAAGAAATCTGGATGTGTATCTATCCGTAATGAGTATGTATACACCACCTGCATTGCCTTGAACACTCTCATTTTGAGGTGTGAAGATGTGGATGGACGTGTAGTCTGGAATAGCTATGGTGCTGTCCAAAGCCTTGAACCAGATGTCCTTGACGGCACACATTTGCATATTTCAAGGTTGGGACACATTCCTCATAGTGGAGTTCAGTATTGCCATACTCACCATGTAGCAGCATAGCCATGATGGTGTATAAAGATGGTGTTCACATTGCCAACTTTTCCCTGAACAGTGCATTTAAGATGCATTGTGAGGGTGTCAGTAGCCTTGGCAGGTACTCCAAATCTCAGGGATGAAAGATGAAGACCATCACAGGTGAAGCATTGATGTCTGTTGAGCAAGGCAACCCAGACAGATCTGTGATCTTTCCCATATGTAGCCACCTGATACAGACATCAATGTGTCTCATATATAATCACCTCTGACTAAGAAATGTGATTTTGCCTCAGGTGTTTGACCGGTGAGAGAGGGTTGCATGCAGTATTATGTGTACTGTGCACTCCAGAGGCATGATTTTCTGAGTTGTCTGTTTGGCAATGTGTCTGGTAAGAAGCTGCACACATGCAAGTGTGTATGATGTGGGTGTAGGTTGTGCAGGATGTGAGCTGTGCATGTTGGCATAATGCTCATTTATATGTAATGACTGCTATTAGAGACACCATGGCAGCAAGGTCTGAAGTGCAGTCACATCTGTCACATGTTGTGTTTGTGTGTCATATGTGTAGAGGGATGGGGACACTCCCAACTTCTCAGCAGCAGATCCTGCAAAGTTAGGGTCATGCTGCCACACACTTGCAGTTGGCAGCCTGATATACAGTGTTTGTAGGCACACCTTGCAGTGGAAATGTGCATGCCTGTGCATGCACAGAGGACTTGTTCAACTTTGCAGATATTATGTTGGCCTTGCAAGCGTACAATGCCTGTCAAGCAACTAGACAGCACACTGGTTGTTGTGTGACATGATGTGTGAACACAGACATGTGTTTTGGGTACATAACTGTACAGTTTGACATGCCTAGGATATGTTGCAGGTGAGCACACATTGACCAAAGGTGGCCAGTCCACTGCAGTAGGGCTCACAACCATGTCAAGAAGATATCCACCAGTATTCTGTTGAAGGGTAGGATGCATGACTAGCTGTGAAATTGTCACATACGGTGGCTGACCACCAGTGTGCTGATTGTTACAGCAAGACTTGACATCTATGTCACTGGACAGTGTACATTGTATTGTCGCACTACAGCAGTGCTACTTATTCCCCTCTTGTCAGTTCCTTAGTGACATACCACCCACCCTGGAACAGACAGCATAATACACATGCAAAAGCCAACTAAATGGCCAGGTTGCTAATCAGGACATCTACCTGGAAAAGGGTATGGGAACCCTACAGAGCATTTCATGATGTGGGACAACTATGTGGATGAACAAACAGGCTGCGTCCTATTTGTCATCATGGGATTCATAGCAACATTTTGCATGCAATGATAGAAAATGTATTGGAGCATGGTATCCTATGTGAGAGTGGTGTCGGTGAGACCAGCAGTAGTAGTTGCCAGCCACTGGCAATTCCATGGACTCCCATGCTTAGCACAATCTTCTTAAGGTAACTGTGTCCTTCCAGTACACACTGCTTGGGTGGTGTCCAGCTGCATAATACCTGTATAAAACCCCCATGTTACCGTCACAGGTTATATATATTACACTTCCATAATGTGTTTGTCTGCACTGTCTACAGACACCTTGGATGACTGTCTTCATGGAACATGCTGGAAGCAACTGCAATACTTAGTTGCACAAAGAACAGCTAGCATCTAGTGCCAAGCAGTGCCCCCAGATCTCTGAGTCATGCGACATGAAATGCCATGAATGGAGTAAGCATAGATACGAGCACTGTCCTATACCTAGTGACACTGGCCCACACACTGTTTATGTTCAAGGCCAAATCATGACTACTAACTCTAACTGGTAGACCCCATTGAGTGTTACACTATGCAATGGATGACAAGAATAACACTCAGAATATCTCCCATAACCGGACAAAGTGTTTGACAATATTAGGCCAGCAGGCCTTGCTGGAAACTGTGTAGGTTATCCACAGAGTGTTATGTCAGCTGGTGGATAGGCAAGTGTCTGACAGTCATAATCTGGGAAGATAGAATTGGGAGAACTATACTGCAATGACACCAGTAACCAGTGGATTTCCCCAGACATCATTAATGGCATATCCATTCCAGCCATTCCCTCTCTGCAGTCACAGCCACTGTCAGTGCCTTGCATATCAGGAACTGTCACTGAATCCCACACAGAGCCAACAGTTATCCAGGATGGCCTGAGACACAGATTCAGTTGTTGTCTGAGCCACTGACAAATACCAAATGCCAATGACTGCACAATAGTATCCTTTGAAAAGTCATCCATGGCTAAGAAATATAGTAGTGCCCACACACCACACACAGTTGAGCCACTACTCATGGACTTTTGGACACAAAGAGTAATATAGCCTTTGACTTTCACTGGTTGGTGAGATGTGGGGATGAATTCAGTGTTGTACAACATAAACAGAAAGGTCTGTGATGTAACTCCCAGACTGTCATTGTTATACTGAATGTGGCTCTCATCACACCTATCATTGGGTGCAACAGCACTTTTGCTATGTCACTGCACAGTCATATATTATAACTGTAGCAGTCACACAGGCTCCATGGTACAGGAATACACATTGCAGATAACATGCCCTATGGAGTCCATGTCAAGACCATACATGAGTAATCTGTCTCATAAATGCATTGGAGGTGATGTGTATGGCTGCCATAAAAGGAGGTCTCAGATCCCACTGTGTACCTCCTGCATATTCATGACAGGACTAATACTTGTTTTACATGTTCTACAGACCTACAACATCAGTGGGGTATAAATAGTGCATGTCAGAGAGACAGGTATGTAACACAAACAGTACACCCTATATGTAACAACCCCCCCCTCCCATGTATGTAAAGCACACATCTGCTGTGACATACCTCATGTTCAGGTTACACAATGAGATGCAGAACAAGACAATCATAGCTGTTGTCAGACAAATGTCTATACTGAACACAGGAAATTTGTAGATTAGTCATCTCCAGCACCATAGCTTGTTGATGTGATAGCTCCCAAAACCCTGGTGACACTTATCAAAGGTATCCAAACTTTTCACAGATTAGGGATGCATGAGTATGCTGAATTATGCCATAGTCCTTGTTAGCATGTTATACACATATGGACCTATTGAGCCATGCACCTATAGTGCTGTACCTTCCTGAAGACATATTTCTTCTTTGCTGGCATTCTATCCTGTGCTGTGATGTCTATGGCTTTATTGCCACTGTGTATCCATAGCTGTCCCCAACAAAATCCTGAAACAGAAACACAATCAGGTCCTTGACACACTTTTCATTGTATAAGTATACAGCCATTACAACATAATACAACATAAGATACACAAAGCTATGTGGCTTACTCATTACAAATGTCAGCATACAGTATCTGTCAGTAAGTATTACAAGTGGCTTGGAAAAACAACACTGCATTGCACAATTGCATATTAATTTATATAGTCACCCTGTGCATCAGACATGTAGCTTCATTTCCCTGCATCAATAACAAGGATGACAGGGATGTGGCACAGGTATCATCACTTGTACAGAGTGCTGTGTGGGGATGCAGGAGGCCAAGGCTGACCCAAAAGGTTGACAGCATTTGTGTGAGTCAGGAAAGGAAGCAGGCAAGATGGACCATGGAAATGTGCTGTGTGTGTTTGTAGGTGACCTGCTTTTGCCAGTGATGTGTGAGTGTACACAGTCAAGCTTTCTGCTAGCCCTACATATGTGTATGTTGGACAGCTTTGAACCGTGCATGGTAGAGCTGACAGTTCACCATCTCCAGCCCTGAACACAGGAAATGGTTCTGCCAAGAGCTGCACTAGCACCTCCATGCCCAAGGTCAGAAACGGTGCTAAAACCTGATGGTGACTGCTGTCTGTTGTGACCATGTCCTCCAATGGAATGCCCATGACTACAAGCTCATGGCCTGCCATGTCTTGGTGTGGACAGCACATTCTTCTCTGTAGTACCTGATGAACTGCCACTATGGGAGTGCGATTGTGCACAGCCACATGGACTCTAAGCAGATGGGGTTGCTGCCTTACATCCATGAGGCCAATGCTCAAATCCAACCACATGTTCCAGCACAGACACTGTGCATTCCAAGGCAGACATTGTCTCAACCCACCTTCTTACCACTGCATCAGTGACAAAATCCAGAGTGTCATCAATGAGGTGGAGACAGTCATGGGTGACAGACTGTGATGCATCCATAACCCTGAGCATACATCTGTAGTTGCTTTCAGAACATGCCTCATCCTCAATGATGGCCCAAAACAAACACCGAGTGAACCATGATGTGACACCTGCAACAGGTGGTGGAAAGACAGCAGGGCTCCTATGAGCACCCCTATCAATCCACCTGTGTGGAACCTCACCAGTTCTCTGGCTATGGCAAGTGTCTACACTCACTGGAGCCATAGTTGTCACACTTTTCTGTTCAATATCTCCACCCACTGACTGTCCAATATCGGTGGCATCTGGAGACTAGGTATATGTAGGCATACTGACTGTGTGTGGTGACAATGAGGGCTGAAGAGTGATGTCAACCTCTGGGACAAATTCAGCCCCTGAAATCCCCATTTGTGCCTCACTGTGGCCACCATCATCATCAGTGTCTGAAAAGACACTAACATCAGGTTGTGTAGGGGACAAAGAGACCAACCCCCCGGTCACTTGTGAGAAAAAGGAAAAAGCAGTACATTAATACCTGCATGATTATGCTCTGCAGTACTATGTTGCAATATATGTGCAGCTCGATACACTGTTGGCACTATTATAGACCTGTTGAAACCTCAACCTCATATAGTAGGACAAGAGGACATTACTTTTCCCTCAAACAGATGCAGTTGCTTGTAAATAAAAGCTCTTTACACAGCAATCTGTTCAGCAACAATGAGGGACACTGTTGACATTTGTGAAGACTCTGCACAGTTGATACATACGACAATCTGCACTGTTCTGACAATACTGTCACATCTATCAGTGTGATCACACCTACAATTCATATGTATGACTTTAACATGTGTACAGTCAGAAAATATCTGTGCAGGGGCGTGGCCAAGGATGAACACAGGATAGCAGCAGATTTCTTCAGCTCCACCAATTTCATTACGCTGATAGGAATTAATTACTTAAAAAATTAATTTTTGAAGTAATTTTCTTTCTAAATATGTTTGTTTTATATAGTTCTTGAACTATATTTAAAAAAGAAAGGAAATTTTAACAATATTCCTGTCAGAAATCACTTTGGAAATTTTCCTGTCAGTTTATCAGTCTAAAATGAGTTCCAGTAAGACAAATTCTCAAGACTCCAGCATCAAGAAAGAACTTCAGTCTCTGATAACTATAATCCAGCAACTTACTGCTAAGATGGATAAAATGGATACTAAAATTGATACCTTCATAGAAAAAACTACAAAACAAATAGACTTGTTACATATAGACCTGCAACAACAGAAGATCCAGATGACAGGCATAGAAGAAGCTGTGAATGACATGGAAAATAGAATCCAAGAAGAGGAAATCAACATTGAGTTTCTGCTGAAACAAAATACACATTTACAAACAAAGCTGGATGACTTGGAAAATAGATCTAGGCGCAATAACATCAGGATTTTTGGACTGCCAGAAAATATTGAAGGTAATAATATTACTTATTTTTTAACAACATGGCTCCCTAAAACTTTAGACTTACCAGAAGCATTCTTTTTTGGTATCGAAAGAGCACATAGATCTATAGCTAATACTAACTCTAACAAAAACTATCCTAGATCAGTTATAGTTAGATTTCTATCATCTTTTGATAAAGAGATGGTTCTTAAATCTGCTTGGGCTAAAGCTCCTGTTAAGATTAATGAGACAACTGTGCGTTTTGACAATGACTATTCTTCCTTGGTAATAGCTAAAAGAAAAGTTTTTCTGCCACTAATAAGGGAGCTTAAAAAAGCACAGTTTACAACATACCTTCTGTTTCCTGCCAAGCTAAAAATCTTCCTTCCTGATGGTCCTAAAATTTTTGATGACCTAGACTCTGCTTTACTGTTTATCAAAAAAATAAGATTTTGGATAAAATAGAGGAAATGGAATGGGCTAGTCCTTCATTAAAAAGACTGGCAACTGAAACTTCGTGGAAGACTTCAGAGAAGAAGAAGAGACTAAAAAACAAATGATTTGTTCTATGTTTTTTTTCTTTTTTCTCTCATCATTTTACTTCATTATTAATCTTTTTAAATATAGTTCCTGCATTTCCAGAAAGCCACAAATATTCTGAAAAAGATTTAATCAAAGTTATTCTCTGTGTGCAAAGAAATGTTTTGTTTCATAACCAGTCAAAATATCTGAGGAACTAATAACAAGCTATTATTCAATTTGTTTCTCTTTCTGAAAAAGAGAAGTAAGGTCAGTAATTTGATACATTTTTTTCTTTTTTCTCCTTTTCTTCTTTTCTTTGTTTAAACAATGACATTCTATTTAGATTATGTAGTGGGTAAAGGGTGGGGAGGGCAGGGAGAGAAGAGTAATGAAAATATGATAAATGGAATAATAACATATTTATTCCTTGTAAAAAGTTTATATGTTCTTCAAATGCTATTCCTAACTATACTTTCTTGATTATACTGCTTATGCTTGTTTGTAAATAATCTGTCATGCTTTAACTAATAATAATTAGAACTAAATAATAGTAAATAATATGTTTTATTTTTAACTCTATTAATATAAACAGTAAGTAATATTCCATTGTATATACTTCTTATAGCTTTCTCTTATATATTTTTTCTCTCTGCTTTACACTCTTTTATTTTCTACTCTCTTTTCTTTTCTTTATTCTTTCTCTTTATTTTTTTTCATATTAATATATAGAAATGCTTTTGATCATATAGACACAGTAAATAATAAGATTTGCATAAAAATTGAGTTGGGACAAAAATATTGAGTTTTATTACTTATTAATAACTTTGGGCTTAATTTCACTTACATAGAGGCTGTAATAACCTGTAAAATACATTGTGAAGGTTTTGTCATGTTTAGATGCATTTACACTGCTAAATGAATGTTTGTCACTAGTTTTTAACAAGTTTCCCGCAAAAATGTTAAGGGAGACCATCTGGGATGTGGGCTACCTCATGAACAGTGTCCTCGAGTTGTTTTAAAAGCTTCAACTCTCAGAATTCTCACAGAGAAGCTGAAAGCAGTCAATTTGACCTTTGACCCAGATATCACACTGACACATCGCAGATTCAGGAAGAACACTCTACCAGGAAGTAGAACTGATGCAGATGTGACTATGTGAAGGAAAATGAACTCTTTAACATTTAAATGTGAGTTATTTTATATAATTACTTAAATATCTATGTTATAATTCATAAAATATGTCAGTTATAATGATTTTAAATGATGCAGTTTCTTGTAGTAAGTAAATGTCTTATTTTAGAAGGCATAGAAAATGAAACATTTATTCAAGTGTTTTTGAAAATCTACTTGACTGCAGCATACTAATCTGTGTTAAAAACTTATGTTCCAAACATATACATTACTATAACTCATTTAATTCATCTGATTGACAAGCATAAATAACTTTATAACTCTATTCTGGAAGAAATTGTCATGTGATATATTTTAAAGCAGTAGTATAGACATACAAAATACAGATGGCTTTTTTTACAATAATCCAAAAGCGAGCCACGGAGACCTTGTACCAGCAACAACAAAAGTATAGTCTTAACGAATTTTATTTTTCAAACGTTTTCGCCACACAAAGGTGCAGCTTCCTCAGAGAAAACAAATTAACAATGAGGTAAAAATGCATGCTCCTTTTATACAGGTCAAAAAGGGAAATGACAACATGGTGAGCAAAACTCATTGTGAACTTGAAAAGCAAATGTAAAACTTCACAAAATCAACATATTCAACAAAGGGAATATACAAACCCTAATTCATGTTGATAATATCCATTTAGAAATGGGAAATATTACCCAAGGGGATAAACATAAAATTGTAATAAATGTTTAAAAAAATATATATATAAATGAAGTAAAAATGGAAAGGTACAACATGAAAAACAGTCTAATAGTGAAAAATAAAAATAAGAGGAAAGAAATAAAAAATAAAAAATAAGTAATACTGAGCAACAGTGAATTAAAAACTGGGTGAAAAATGCTTGTCACCCATTATAAATAAAAAGCGTGGTAGACGCCTATATAACATGTAGCTCTATATTTAGCAGCCACCTATTACTACTGGGACCCAAACTGTAACATGACAAGGATGGTGCCTAAATCAAACCACACCACATGAAGGCAAGGGAGAAAAGCAGGGAAAAACAATGGGAGAAACATATGTATGCATAAATTGGAAAATAAAAAATAAACCAGCAAGGGAAGTTACTACCTTAGGTAACTCCTCAACTTGAGAACTGCTGAGATGTTGCAATTTTCATTTAAACCCGGGTAGCAAAATGCGTCTAAACGCAATTGCCACTCCAGTTCACGTACTTCTAAAAGAAGAGTTATAGGGCCTCCCCGAATGTTATTGGTCACTTGATCTATGGCCATAAACGAGAAGGAGTGCCCAGGATGGTTGTCAATGTGTTTAGCCAGGGCATTAACATCGGAATTCTTCTTGATTGCATACATATGCTCATAAACCCAGTCCCTAAGTCTGCGGTCAGTCTTCCCCAGATAGAATGAGGGACAGCAATCACAGAGGGCCAAGTATACAACTGATCTACTTTCGCAGTTAAGTGGGGCTTGAATTGAATACTTCCTGTCCCTTATAGTGTAGGTCTGTCCTACCTTCATTTTGTGGCACCAGTTGCAGAAACCGCATGGATACATACCCGTGCATTTGTTGAAAATTTTTTTGGTTAGGTCCCTCTGTAATAGTTCCTTAAGGTTATTGTTTCTCTTAAAGACAAAGTTGGGGAAGAGGCCTAATTTCTCGGAGAAGCCTGGGCTCCCCAAGATAAATTGCCAGTTTTTCTTAATGAGTGCAATAGTAGTCTGAGTATTGAGACTAAAAGTATGGACGTAACTGATGGCAAAGTCGCGTCCATGGTTGATCAGAGGGGTGTCATTAGGAGAGGGGATACCCTCAATCAGTGACTGTGAAATGTTGTTGGTACTAAGGTCGAGTAATGCATGGCTTTGTAGGATTGGTTTATAAACCCCATTTGTCCTTTTAGCTGTAACTTCTAACCTAATCTCATCAATGAGGTGTCTTGGGTAACCCCTATTAAGGAACATGTTACACAATAGTGTGCATTCGTTCTGGAAGGTGTCAAAGTCACTGCACATTCTAACAGCCCTAACCATTTGGCCCTTCACAATAGATTTCTTTTGTTTGAAGGGATGGTGGCTTGTGAAGTGCAGAAACGAATTACAGTATGTTGGTTTTCTGTATACACAAGATGTGTAGGTGTTCCCTTCCTTTCTCAACTTTACGTCAAGGTAGTCAATTTCTAAAGATGAAAATTTTGAAGTGAATTTCAAAAAATCAGTCGTGCCATTTAAAAACTGTACAAAGTCTATGGCTTCTATGTCACTACCGTGAAAAAGGATGAAGATATCGTCAAGGTATCGTGTGTAAAATTTCACTGCCTGCATCCTTTCGCTAGTTGAGAAAAGAAAGTTCTTTTCCCAAAAACCCATGAAAAAGTTGGCGACAGAAGCCCCACAAGGGGAGCCCATCGCCACACCTTTTTTCTGTAAGAAGTACTCCTTGTCAAATAGAAAGTAGTTGGATGATAGGACTATATCCAAGACCTCTGTGACTAGGTCAATTTCAATTTGTGGTGCTCCACAGTCTAAAAGTAAGAGTGAAATCCATTCCACAGCCTCTTGGTGTGGGATGGAGGTGTATAAGTCAACAACGTCGATGGTGAGAAAGTTGTTCTCATCATCGAACGGAATGGTGTTGAAGTTGTCTAGGAAAGACCAGGAATCTTTACATACACCCCGGAGTTCCTTCAGATATTTAGACAGGATAGTATCCACCAATTTGGCGCTGGGATATGTCATAGATGATCTACCATCAACCAGCGCACGCATAGGAGGGTTGTTGACATCCTTATGGACCTTGGGGATGCCAAACATGACTGGAATTTTTGGCAGTGAGATGTCAATGAAGTTGTAAGTTTCAAGATCAATCTTCCCCTGTAAGAACAAGTCTCGGAAAAGACCCCTCATCAAGTTATGGGTGCGGTGTATTTCATTAAGGGAGGCTGGAGAGTAGGCAGGTGTATTGAGGACATCAAGCATTTTTTCAGTGTACATTAAGTTGTCCATAATTACAAGTCCACCTCCTTTGTCCAGTTTGACTACTCGGACTGGGTAGTGACATAATTCATCTAAAAGAGAAACCTGTTCATTGGTGATGTTATACCGAGAGGTTTCGGTGTAGTTGTTGCATGCCTTAAAGGAATGTCTGATGTCTGCTTCACAGACCCTTTCAAAAAGCTGAAGAGAGGGATGGATGGGGGGGTTATACACACTCGGTAATTTGAGAGAGTCGTGTGGCAAGGCAACTTCGTTGCTAAACAGTAACTTGAAGTTTAACTTTCGAACGAAGCATTTTAACTCAATGAGTTCCTTAGAGATGTCACCCATTTTACTAGGGACGAAGGTGTAGCCAAGGGCAAGTAATTCAACAAGTTCTTCCCTCAGTTCAAAGTCCGTGAAGTTGTAAATGGTGAAATCACCTTTACGATTAAGTATGATTCTTGGACCTTGGTGTGAATGACAGGGGTTAGGGTCAGCAGTAATGACAGGAAAAGAAGGGTCTACTACTGTATGTGGTAGATACGGGGACAAACAGTCAGGGACTGAAAGACCAGGGGAAATTTCTTCCCTTTCTATCTCTTGTTGTGAGGTTGTCGATGATTGCGGTTGCCTAAAAAACTATTATTGTTTTTATTAGTGTTAGTCCTGTTTGTGTTAGTGCTGTTGGTGCCTTGATTACCCTTCTTAAATCCTTTAATCCTGTCACTGCGTCTAGGGCCTACTTCGTCTACCCCTACCTCGTCTTCAAGAAATTGAGGACTGGCTGAGCCAGGGATAGGTGGGGGGTTGGATTGTTCCTGGTGGGTACTGGTAGTGGTGTTATGTGGTTCAGAGACCTGTAATTTAGGATATGCAACGTTGTCCTGATAGGCCAGTCTGTCTCTGACTAATTTTTTGTTCTTGTTAAGCTTTAGTTTAACAAGAAGTGTGTTAATACTGGAAAGGGTACGGTCATAATCGAACCTGTACCTAACAAAATTCAAGTCTGCTTTAATCTCCTTATCTAAAACATCAATCTCCTTAAAAAGGACACAAACATGCTGGTTATAATGTTTCACAATTAGCTGTAACAAGTCTAAACCTTGTTGTTGGAATAAGTCCTTTAAGTCACAAAGGAAATTGTTATTATTGATTAGACCTGAAGGAGAAAAAGTGCTGCGCAGACCTTTTGGAACCAGTTTCTCGTGAATGCACTGGTTAAAATAGCCGATCTCTAGTTGCAGCTTTTTCAGCTTAAGAATTTTACTGTCAAAGATTTTTAATTTATTAGACAGTAACTCGTTGCTAGAAATGCTATCATGCTGTCCTACTGAACTTTCAATAGGTTTAGAAAAAACAAAATTGTCCGTATTCGTCATCCATTCAGAAAACACGAATGGGACATTCACATTGTCAGTATGGCCTGAAAAAGAACCAGAATTATCAGCAGCAGCTGTACGTAAGGAAGAAGCTGCAGGCCCAGTAAACCAACCAGAGTTAATTGTGTTGTGGTTAGCTAAACGTTCTCCACTACTGCTAATGCCTGCTCCTAATAAAAGGGCAGGAACACCATTAGGGAAAGTACCTGTAGTTGCTTCCAATCCGGAACCGCTAGTAACGGAGACAGCAGGAGTGGATGTAGGAAGCGGTAGTGCGCTATGTTCATTTGTAGGATGAAGAGGTTGTCCTGCCGGTATTGGAGAACCGGAGCTTGCCTGTGTACTATTAGGGGTTGTAGAGCCTTGGATAAGTGAAGTTGTAGAGGCTATCTGGCGGTTCCTGTTGCCATTGATACCTTCCAGTAGGTCGAAGCGTGCATTAAGCTTGTCGAGCCTTTCCGACAATGAAATCAGCAAGGCAGGCACATCCAGAAGTAAGTTAGGTTGCACTTCCTTCACGCTAGAATTGGAAAAGATGCGAGGGCTGCTGGGACTAACAGGACTCCCCGTGGCCATGTAAGCAAACAAACAGATGCAAAAACCAAAATACTGTTGAAATCCAAAAGCGAGCCACGGAGACCTTGTACCAGCAACAACAAAAGTATAGTCTTAACGAATTTTATTTTTCAAACGTTTTCGCCACACAAAGGTGCAGCTTCCTCAGAGAAAACAAATTAACAATGAGGTAAAAATGCACGCCCCTTTTATACAGGTCAAAAAGGGAAATGACAACATGGTGAGCAAAACTCATTGTGAACTTGAAAAGCAAATGTAAAACTTCACAAAATCAACATATTCAACAAAGGGAATATACAAACCCTAATTCATGTTGATAATATCCATTTAGAAATGGGAAATATTACCCAAGGGGATAAACATAAAATTGTAATAAATGTTTAAAAAAATATATATATAAATGAAGTAAAAATGGAAAGGTACAACATGAAAAACAGTCTAATAGTGAAAAATAAAAATAAGAGGAAAGAAATAAAAAATAAAAAATAAGTAATACTGAGCAACAGTGAATTAAAAACTGGGTGAAAAATGCTTGTCACCCATTATAAATAAAAAGCGTGGTAGACGCCTATATAACATGTAGCTGTATATTTAGCAGCCACCTATTACTACTGGGACCCAAACTGTAACATGACAAGGATGGTGCCTAAATCAAACCACACCACATGAAGGCAAGGGAGAAAAGCAGGGAAAAACATTGGGAGAAACATATGTATGCATATGAGATTAGGTTAGAAGTTACAGCTAAAAGGACAAATGGGGTTTATAAACCAATCCTACAAAGCCATGCATTACTCGACCTTAGTACCAACAACATTTCACAGTCACTGATTGAGGGTATCCCCTCTCCTAATGACACCCCTCTGATCAACCATGGACGCGACTTTGCCATCAGTTACGTCCATACTTTTAGTCTCAATACTCAGACTACTATTGCACTCATTAAGAAAAACTGGCAATTTATCTTGGGGAGCCCAGGCTTCTCCGAGAAATTAGGCCTCTTCCCCAACTTTGTCTTTAAGAGAAACAATAACCTTAAGGAACTATTACAGAGGGACCTAACCAAAAAAACTTTCAACAAACGCACGGGTATGTATCCATGCGGTTTCTGCAACTGGTGCCACAAAATGAAGGTAGGACAGACCTACACTATAAGGGACAGGAAGTATTCAATTCAAGCCCCACTTAACTGCGAAAGTAGATCAGTTGTATACTTGGCCCTCTGTGATTGCTGTCCCTCATTCTATCTGGGGAAGACTGACCGCAGACTTAGGGACCGGGTTTATGAGCATATGTATGCAATCAAGAAGAATTCCGATGTTAATGCCCTGGCTAAACACATTGACAACCATCCTGGGCACTCCTTCTCGTTTATGGCCATAGATCAAGTGACCAATAACATTCGGGGAGGCCCTATAACTCTTCTTTTAGAAGTACGTGAACTGGAGTGGCAATTGCATTTAGACGCATTTTGCTACCCGGGTTTAAATGAAAATTGCAACATCTCAGCAGTTCTCAAGTTGAGGAGTTACCTAAGGTAGTAACTTCCCTTGCTGGTTTATTTTTTATTTTCCAATTTATGCATACATATGTTTCTCCCAATGTTTTTCCCTGCTTTTCTCCCTTGCCTTCATGTGGTGTGGTTTGATTTAGGCACCATCCTTGTCATGTTACAGTTTGGGTCCCAGTAGTAATAGGTGGCTGCTAAATATACAGCTACATGTTATATAGGCGTCTACCACGCTTTTTATTTATAATGGGTGACAAGCATTTTTCACCCAGTTTTTAATTCACTGTTGCTCAGTATTACTTATTTTTTATTTTTTATTTCTTTCCTCTTATTTTTATTTTTCACTATTAGACTGTTTTTCATGTTGTACCTTTCCATTTTTACTTCATTTATATATATATATATTTAAACATTTATTACAATTTTATGTTTATCCCCTTGGGTAATATTTCCCATTTCTAAATGGATATTATCAACATGAATTAGGGTTTGTATATTCCCTTTGTTGAATATGTTGATTTTGTGAAGTTTTACATTTGCTTTTCAAGTTCACAATGAGTTTTGCTCACCATGTTGTCATTTCCCTTTTTGACCTGTATAAAAGGGGCGTGCATTTTTACCTCATTGTTAATTTGTTTTCTCTGAGGAAGCTGCACCTTTGTGTGGCGAAAACGTTTGAAAAATAAAATTCGTTAAGACTATACTTTTGTTGTTGCTGGTACAAGGTCTCCGTGGCTCGCTTTTGGATTTCAACAGTATTTTGGTTTTTGCATCTGTTTTTTTACAATAATGCAAGTGTTTCTGAGAATTTGCATAACTATGCAGTATGATTTATAACAATTTCTATAAATATAATATTTTATTCTATTGACAATAATGAGTATGAGTAAAATGCTCATATACAAGCAATTCAAGGTTTTTTTTGGAAGCTGTTGACTGTATTTACATGACAGAAAATAGATGCATCTTAATATATGTAATGTCTGAACCATATTAGCCAATGTTTTTGATTTAAATGAATGTTAGAACTTATTTTTACATACTTTGAATACTTTGAATAAATTAATATGTAAATATGCCTTCCTTTTGTTTTTTGTTTTTTTCTCTCTCTCTTTCTTTCACTCTCTCTCCCTCTTTCACGTCTTTTATTTCTCTCTCTCCTCTTGGTTCCTAATATCAAGATTATTTGAATGCTATTTGAATACAAGTGTATTATATTACATAGATGTATATAGTAGTATGAATAGTTTTAAAAAAAAAAGTTTATTTTAGTTTATATGATGCTGTTTTATCAAATGTGTAGTCTTGTCTTGCTAGATAATTGAATTGCAAGCTGTTAATTTAAGTTAAATATAACCAGTATTAAATTGATAAGGTGGTAGCTGAGGTACTGCTGCTTAGGGTAGGGGTTAACTTGAGTGGTAAATACTACTCTAAGTTGGAGTTTTAACTCAGGCTGGATGCAAGGTTTAATCCTTACATTATTTTCACTTGTTCATTGTTATATGTATATAGTTTTGACATTCACAATATATTTTGTACACTCATTGTCACTACAAACAAAATTGAATCCTATACAAAATCCCATAAGAGATTCAATAAATACAGCTATATTTAAAGGTACACCTAAAGGAGGAGATGTAACATTACTTATGTTGTTATTTGTTATTTTGATCATAAGATTCTTAAGTTTTAAAAATGCCAAATGACATCTTTAAAAGGAATTTCTTTAAACATTAATGGATTGAATAATCCGTGTAAAAGGGCAAGCCTAATAAGATACATTAATTTACATAAGGCCAACTTAGTCTTCCTGCAAGAAACCCATCTCTTGAAAAAAGATATTGATAAACTAGCCACAAACAAATATACAGTATTGGTTAGTTCAGTGCACACTCAGAAAAAAAGAGGAGTGGCTATTATATGGAATAAAAGTATGCCCATTCCTAAAACCATTAAGTCTTATCAGGATGACAAAGGAATGTTTTGTATGGTTACAATACAAATTAATGGGAAGACTTACACTTTAGTTAATGTATATTGGATACCTGGAATTGGTATTAATACAGTGAAACATCATCTTGATAAGATCATATCATTCTCTATAGGAGATATTATTTTAGCTGGTGACTTTAATTGTATACTACATGAAAATGATACTACCACTATAGGAAAAAGAAGAATTACATCTAATGCAAAACATTTAAATGATTTTGCTAATTCTTATCATTTGAATGATATTAATAATCAGATAGATTCAAAATCATTACCATACACCTTTTTTCTAACAGATACAAAACTTATTCAAAAATAGATAGGGTCTTTATTTCTAACCAGATGGTAACAGATTTAATTAATTCCAAAATCATTTCATGTCCTATATCTGATCATAATTCAATTGTTTTTGAATTCATGATAAAAATACTCATAATGTTCAGATCAAAAGGATACCAGCATACTTAACTCAACTAAAAGACTATAAAGAATATATACTTTCAGAAGTAAAACATTTTTTAGACATAAATAATACTCCTGAAGTCTCCATTGTCTATGTTTGGGATGCCTTAAAATCATATCTATATGGACAAAGTATCAGATGGTATAATAATAAAATGAAATCTTGGGATAAGGAATTGTTAGATATTCAAAGTAAATTAGACTCTTATAAACATAATAATAAAGAACATATTATAGACAAGAAAGTTATTGAAGAAATAAACAAACTAAATGAGAAATACAAAGAAATTTTAACTCATAAAGTTAAAATAACTTTAAAGAAATACAAGTTTTTGTCTTATTCAATAAGCCCCAAATACTTACATAGACTTAAAAATAAAACAAAAAGGTTGAAAAAACAAAACCATATCAAAGAAATCTTTTCTCTAAGGAAAAAGAAGAATGTTTCTAGTATACCAGAAATACTAGATGAATTTAGAAATCACTTTCACAAAATTAACCATAATAACATTAACATGGAACCTAAAGATAAAATAAAGGAGTTTATAATCACAAACATGAATAAAAAGCTTAATAAACAACAGATTAAACTATTGGACAAAAGTATTTCATATACAGAGGTTATTACACAAATAAATAAGCTTAAATCAAACAAAGCACCGGGTAATGATGGTATTATACCAGAGATATATAAAATCCTTTCTAAAAGTACATATTCATTAATACATAAGGTTTTTATTTTGGCCCAAACTGAGTTAATAACCCCCCCCATCTTGGCAATATACATTTATTTCGCCAATTTTAAAACCTAATAAAGATCCAACTAGATGTATTTCATATCGGCCCATCTCATTACTTAATGTTGATTATAAAATGTTTATGAGTATTTTTGCTGATAGATTGAAGACAATCATCCCCGGCATTATAGATATAGATCAGACAGGCTTCATTGTAAACAGAAATACTTTTGATAATATAAGAAGAACTTTAACATTAATTGATTTTGCAAATAGGAAAAAGAAAGATTTAACACTTATTAATCTTGATATAAGATCAGCATTTGATTCAGTAAGTTGGGACTATCTGTTTACCTTACTGAAGTGCACAAACTTCTCAGATGCATTTGTAAATCTAATTGAGCATTTATACAAAGGAACATTGGCTTATATTAAGGTAGGAACATATGTTTCACAAAAAATACCCATTTTTAAAGGTACAAAACAAGGATGTCCACTTTCTCCACTATTATTCACTTTAGTAATGGAGCCTTGGGCTAATTTGATCAGAAACAGTACTGACATAGAGGGTTTTGAAATAGATGAAAATACAACATCCAAAATTCAACTTTTGCAGATGATGTTCTAATTACATCAGCAGGATCTAATTCTTCTATGCAGTCTCTATTTGATAAAATGATGAATTTTAAAAGTATTTCTGGTTTAATATTCAATGAGGAAAAAACTAAAATACTACCTATATATACACGAAAAAATATTCTCATTAGTGATTTTACTAAATATGTACCCAATTCAGGTCAGATAACTTATTTAGGTATAATACTATCTAAAGATATTAAATCTATTATATATAATAATTATAATACTTGTTTTCTTAATATACAAAATCTTTTAATACCTGGAATAATATGTTTTTACTATGGAGGAGAGACTTACAATTATTAAAATGATAATATTCCCCAAGATTTTATACTTAATACAATCAATAATACTTCCACCTACAAAAATAATTATCAAGAAACTGAATACACTAATGTTAAATTTCCTATGGGCACCTAATAGACCTAGGATTGCATTAAAGAAACATACTAATAGCTGGTCTCAAGGGGGTATTTCTTTTCCAGACTTTAATTTATATACTATCTCTTCTATTGTAAAAGTTATAACTTTATTAATAGATCAGTCATATGTCACAAAATGGAAAGATTATTGGGAGCTAATTAGTATGCACTTCATGAAAATCTCCTTAACACATAAAAATATGATTGTAAATAACTCCATGTTATGGTTACTAAAGGAATTTTGTACTTCACCTATTACACCTAAACATGTGGTTTGTTACCCATTAAATATTATTATTAGCTAGCGTAACTTTATATTCATGCACCCTAAGTATAGGGAATGGAATTTTATTATATTCCCTATAATGTATACTCAGGGTATGCTTTTGTCATCTACTTCTGAAGGAACTCATTTAGCTATAGATAATGATCTAAAGTACTGGTATCAGTTGATATCTGATAATAAAGTTAAAAATCTAGATTTCTTAAAACAAGAATTTGATCTAAGAGAAACGTGCTGGTTAGAGGTTCAGACCTTTAGACAACATCTCATTGATAAAATAGATCTAATGTCTATAACAGTTAAAGAATCTATTCCAACACTGATTGATTACTTGATATTAAATTTACAACATAAAGTTTCTGATAAAGGTAAACTTTCATACATACATAAAATTATCAGACAAGAAACATTTTACAGTGTAGATACATACTGGAATTATTTCACTTCTATTAATGGGGACCCACCAAATCAACAAGATAAACAATATATATTGGAATCTGCCTATAGAACTACGTCTTCCATTGTCTGGAGACTTTATACATGGAAATTTTTACATCGATCTTTTTATACACCTTTGATGATGAATAAAATAAATAATAAAGATAATCTATGTAAGAGATGTAATGTAGAAATTAATGCTGACTGGGCTCATATGTTTTATGACTGTATAAAATTGAAAGAATACTGGAAGTCAAGTAATGAATTTTTGCAGGCTCTTTTTCCAGATAATTTCATTATTTCTAAATATCTTATATTATTCAACACACCTGTACCTCAAAGTGTTAAAAAGGTTAAACTTCCCTTGTTATGGTCTATTCTAGCAGTGGCTAGGAAAATAATAACCAGAAATTGGATTTCAGATACACCTCCTTCGTTCAATGAATTTAAAAATGTTATGAATATAGTGTGCCATATGGAAATAAACACAATTAGGTCAAGAACAACTAGAAAAACATCTTATTACATTGTATGGGATAATTTACAAAATTTGTTAAAAAAATCCTAATTTCAATAGCATGGTATTTTAGTTTAATTAATTGATCTGATTGTAGTGGATGTCTTTGTAAATACTTTAGTTGTTTTGTTGAATGTTATAATCATATCTATTTTTAATTACTTGTATAAAATTGTTATGATATTTCTCTTGTATGTTAAAACAATAAACCTGTTTTGAAAAAAAAAAAAGAAAATATCTGTGCAGTTGACAATCACACTGACAGTATACCAATCCAGCTTTTTGAATACTGATGAGGTAATTTCACCTGTTACATGTACTTCAGTCACTTTGCTTATGGTTGCTCATTATTTTTTTTTTACTAATCTACCCTCTTTCTGGTCATTTCTGATACCAATACACCAACATGAACAAATATTTAGAAACGAAAACCTAGAACTGGTATAAGCTCCAATAACCACAACACCGTAAAGTAAAATTAATCAGTGAATTTATTCTTGTATCTCAGCCTTTTACCTTCAATGGAATTTTTAAACACCACAAATCCCTCTATTTTATACATATTTTGTACATATTGTAGCTTATACCAGTTCTGGGTTTTCATTTCTAAACATTTCTGATACCACTCACGATTGTATCACACATTGATAAATAATGAAATGCACCAACATCTATAGTCTTTGGCTCATTGCTTTAATTAACAATCATTGCAGAATGTCTTTGATTTTTTGCTTCATATTTTTGACTAATCCTCCTAAAATCTGTGGATTTTCTTGCACATCAGTTAGGACATCAGTTACAAAATAATGATAGCATACATTTGAGTTTCAGATTTAACTGCATTCAAAAAGCATGCTCATTCATCACAGGGAGTAAAGCAATCAAAGCATAGTTAGCAAATATCTAAGTATATAATTGTTATGGGTGTCCCTGGTTTTGGTCCCTTGTCCATTATTTTAGCTTTTACTTTGATTCATGCCCTACAAAGTTGAGAGGTATAGGAGCTGCAGTGAGGTACACACTGTACCCTGACAATAATGAGCTAACAAGATTAAATTCCTGCATGGCTCCTGTTTATCGGTGTATTCATTCATTTGATTGCAATTAAAGATCTGAGATGTACAATGGTTTTAAAATTAATGGTCATCTGTGTGTTCGTGTGTGTGTGTGTATGTGTATGTGCATGTGTGCGTGTGTGCGTGTGTGCATGTGTGTGCGTGTGTGTGTGTGTGTGTGTGTGTGTGTGTGTGTGTGTGTGTGTGTGTGTGTGTGTGTGGGTGGGTGTTTCTCATTTTTTTTTTTTTGCTTTTTTGGCAAATCAATGAGATTATAGTCACTAGATAATTGTGGTGCAGCAGTAGCATTGTTGCCTCACAGCAAGAGGTTCTCCCGTTCGATTCTCGGCTGGCGTGCAGGGAGTGCCTTCTGTGTGGAGTCTGCATGTCCTCCCTGCGGTTGGGTGGGCATTCAAAAGACATGCGTAAATGGGCGTACCTTAGTTGAAGGTTGAATGTCGAGCTGGCACCTTGGCGTTCATGAAAATCTACTGCCAATCATTAGTGGACCGGAGTTCCGTTGTGGCGACCACTAACCGGGAAAAGCTGAAAGACAACAACAACATAGTCACTAGATAATTATGACAGAAATTCAAGTTTCAGGCTCAATAACATTCAAAAGAGCATGTTAGTGCAAAGCCTGTTATTTTTGCAAGTTTCTACGTATATGAAGGCAATACCTATCCCTGAAATTGCTTTTTTGCCCACTGTTAGTATTAGCTTTCTCAATGATTCTTGAGGTAAGGGATTGAGAGATATGGGAGGAAGGGTTGCAGTTTGTTGTGTTCTACAGTTTGCCGAAAATAGAAATTCCTTAGTGCGAGCTGTTTATTTTTTTTATTCATTTGATACAATCAAGAATCTAAGGTATATAGCCAAAGTTTTACAAGTAGCAGTAACTGATGGTCATATCTGTGAGTGTGCATACATGTATGTATGTAGGTATAGGGGCATAGGTGCATAAATGCTCTCAGCTGTCCTTAATTTTGCAGAATGTTTTTTTTTTTTTTGCTCTATCCCATGTAAAGTCTGTTCATAGGTAAGTACTAGGCTAGCTACCCTTGCAAGTCATTTTAAGTCTAGCCAGTTTCCTTTCAAAGATGAGAATCATACTCTGCAACTTGCACCTGTGTGGTAAACACATTAAACATTATGCCAATGATTGGCAAGTCATTAAAATTACAGTCACTAATTAATGATGATAGACATTTAAGTTTCAGATATAACAGCCTTTAAAAAAGAATGCTAATGCAAAGCTTCTTATTCTAGAACATTTTCTATGTATATAATGATAATAGCTGTTGCAGGTTTTTGTCCACTATTCTTTTTTAGCCTTCTCAACAAGTGATAAGAAGTTTAGAGTGGGGGGAGTTTCATTGTGTTCCACTGTATTCTGTCAGCAGTCAACTAAGATAATGATAAATTCCCGAGTGGAATGTATTTATGTATTCATTAATTTGATTGCAATCAAGTGTATAAGGTATACAGTCAGAGTCATACAAGTGGTTTCACATCTGTGTGCAAAGATGTAGCTTAAAAAATTACTGTGACCAGTTGTTATTATTTTTATTTTATTACATTCTGATATCTGAGGTATGTAAAGGCAATAAGTCAGTAAAGTTTGCTTTAATAGCTGGGGTTGTCTAAGGATGAAAGTGGTGGACACTGGTTCACTTGTTCAAAATGAACAGTTGTTATTATATTCTGACTTTGTAGAAGTATTTTGCATAATTTTCTCACATTCCATCACAGTCAGACATTGTACTCAGTGTGTGGCTGTCATTAGTGATCTGGGTAGAATGTGTCATAGCAGCTGATAATTGCCAGAGCATCACATGAATAAGTTTTGCCATCTAGTAGAGCTTGTTTCCACCCTTGAGTTTGTGGCTGTTGATTCCTTCAGTTTGGAGTCTGCATGCACTTGTCTCTGTGTGAGTTTTATTCATGTGCTTTGGTTTCTTCTCCCAGACCCTCAGCTCTCTAATATATGCCTCTAACCATTTGTGTTTTTACTTTTCATCCCAAGCTAACACCAGAATAGTACAAAGAAAATAACGGTGTCTCTTTGAATGGGTAGGAAGGAAGACACTATTATCAGATAGCATTTATATAGCTTTGCATTTATGTCCTCAGTTTAGCGTGGAAATGCTATTTTCTTAGCTTTGAACATTGTGCTTTAGACGCAACTTATTTTTTTTTCCATGAAAGAAAAGAAAAATAATACTGAATATCTTTCCTTACTCATTTTTTGTTCATGCCATCATTCAGACAAATGCTTGTAAGAAACTCTAAGATGCAATTCACAGAATCTTGAACTCTAACTTCTGTGACCCTTGTGGCCATCAGATCTCTTGTTTAGTTTAATTACTTCCTCCATACTTAATTACAGTAAAGTCTTTGCCAGTTACGGTGTGCTGAAAGAATGTGGCACCCTTAAAAAGTAAGTCAACATGAAAAAGCAAGAAATAAGTAATTTGTGTAGATAGAGTGGGGTGAGAATGAGGGAAAACAGAGAAGTGCACTGGAGAAGTACAGGGAAAGCATGTGAGCAACATGGGGATTTGTGGATTCCTTTATCTGGCGGTCCATTTTATATAAGGCTGGCTTTGCTGATTGTAGCCAGACATCTAATATGCATATAGTCAGTAAAATGATTATAATACAGTGTTATATATTGTGGCAGTCTGTGAATGAAAGTGAATGACCCATCTGTTGTTTGATTATTGTAAGAGAGCTCCACCCCACTGTATTTAGTTCCACCCATTTGGTTGTTTCCTGCAGCCTCCCCATGGTTAGAAGTCATCAGCATCCTCTGTTGTCTAAACTTGTCTCTCCACTTTGACTTCTCCTTGTTCTGTTTTTATATATGTATCTTCTTCTTTCTCCCATCTACCTTACTTTTCAATATTCCACGTACCTGCATCCCTCATAGATCATCTGCCATGTCATCTTCTTCTCTAACTTTGTTTGACCTCTCTTTCCCCTTCTTATCTTATTAGCTCACATAACTTCATCAGTGTCCCTATCTTCTTCTCCTCTACCTTCTTTTCACCACCCATTGCCTTTTTTATGTTGTCAGCTGTGTTACTATTGCTTCCTTTACAGATCCCTTCAGCCTTTCTCATATTACTAAACATTCCAGTGGCATGTCTGTCTCTCATACTATCCTTCTGTAGCTGCTTCATCTTTTCTCAACATATGCCCCATCCTCTGCTACACCTAAGATTCCTGAGCTAAACCATAGGTCCAACGTAGGAGCCCATCACTGATCTCAATCTCCATTTCTTCTTACCCAGCCTCCTGTGTTTCCTATCATTGTTCCCATTCTTGATTCCATCACGTTTTCCATAGTTCATAGCTTCTAAGGTGTGTACTAGGCTAATGACCTCAGGGGTCTTTGTAAGCCTAACCATGTATCTCAAATGCATCCCACAAATTTGAACCTTAGGGGTTATTTTAAGAGGGATATGTAAGCTAGGGTATGCTTTAAAGATTGTCTCTGTCCATTAGAGACATAGGTGCTTGACCTGGGGTGAATTTCTGATTTCCCATCCACTGTTCAAGGTTCCCTTGAATAGGGATATGGAAGAACTCTGCTTTACATAGATGGCAAGCCTATTTCAGAGGAAGATAATTCTCTGAGATGCATACCTGTCCCTCCAACATGATATATGTTGCAACCAATGTTTAAGTCCTTAGACTGAGTAGTTCTGATGCTATTGGTTTTACCCTACATAAAGCTCTGCAAGTGAAGGCAACAATCCCCTACAAAGCACTTGCAGGTCTCTTTCAATTATTTTTTTCTAGAACGATCTATGTGAGTGTATTTTGCATGTTGCTGTGTGCTGTGTCTCCCAATGCTTTGTGCAAATTTCTAGTATGCGATCAACCTTTTAATTTTACATACTGCAGCTCTAGTAGCTGAAAAATTGCTTTAAAAATATCAGTTAAAGTTTAATTTAATTTCGTATTAATGCATTTATTGCTGAACTTAAATCTGGTTATGTTAATACTGCACACTTCACTCTTGCTTTACATGAATTCTGCCATTCAGCTAAAGAAAATAGTCAGTTCCTTTCAAAAACAACTACAGAATATATACAAGAGATGCATTTTAACACACAAATACTAATGCTTTGGTAATGTGAAAGCTATATTGTCATTACTAAAGATTACAAACCATATTGTTATTATCAATAGTTCCAGTCACCAACAAAATTTTGTAGTTACTTTTTAAACTGCAGACGTTAATTAAATCACCATTTTGTTTCAGATAGTATATAATCAATGTAAGCTTCATTGACAAAATGTCACATACCCATATATTTAAGCATGTCTTGTACTCTCTTCGATACTTGTTCATTTAGGTCATTACACCTCATTTAGCTACCATAGTCAAAGAGTGCTATTAAGGCTTCAGTTTGCATGTTTCTCGTAAAGCTAAGAAGACAAGTTGCTAGTGTTTGCAAGATATATTGCTGAGAAATGTACATGCAAATTAAAAATGAACAACGAATGTCCATTTATATAGTATTTTATATATGGTGTAATGTGTAAGTTTTGCAGTTTGTCAAGTCATGCATGATGGCACAAACCAATTACTGATCAGAGTTAGTAACACATTGTATAGCCATTGATTATTATGGACTGGGGAAAGTTAAAGCAATTTAAATATTAAATATAACAGGAGGTGCACATTGCTAGAAGTCTTCAAATGAATCTAGATTTTAACAGACTATTGCCTCTAATGACAGCATTAAAAGAAGATGCCATATTAAGTTTTAAATGGACCATAACATAATTAAGAAATAAAAAAATCCAGATGGAAAACATTTTAAGCAGTTGATAGCCAAATCCTAGTGACTGCCATATTCAGGATAACAGGTATTTTCAACAGTATCATAAACAGCACAAGAACAAGGTAAAACACAAAAACATCATTTAGCTACAGAGATTAGTGAAATAATAGCTCTGTCTTTTTGCACATTTGTCTAACATATTTTAGCAGCATAGACTAGTGAATACATATCCCTTCATTATGAAGTTCTATTGCATAAGGTATCTCATTCTAAAAGGTGCCTGAAAGACTACAGTAGCAGCTATTATGCCAACAACAGAATCAGGAAGACTGGCATCGAAACATCCAACATGATTAGAGCAGAAAAACAAACAATTCACTATAAATATACATGGGATAAGTTTGACTTATACCATGTAAGCTATGATACATACATTATTTTTCTATGGTAACATTTTACTCACTTTGCAGTGCTGAAAATGCTATGACACAGTTATTTTGTCAGTATATACAAATAAAACCAGCTTATTTTAATGGCATAAAAGACTGGCCCTGTAATTCTAAAACAAGTTTGGTGTGCCCTAACACATTACACCATGTATATAACCCAAGCCCAGTTCTATAAATAAGGATTCTGACAGTCCTCATATGGGTTATATATATGAGGACAGGTGAAGCCAAATACCTGATTCTAAGTGGAGAACTCGCCTCACGATGTAGTCACTTTTCAGAACTTTATCTTGGTAATGTGTACCAATGTAAAATCCTAAAGCAGTGGAATAACCAGTAGATGTTAATGAGCATGTCTGCTGTTTTTACACTTCCAGCTATAAAAATGAAGTGGTACTGCAGGCAGTGTAGCTGTACATCCATACTGTGTGCAGTAGCAATTCCCACATACAGGTGGAGCTGTACTGCTTCAGGAAAGGAGCTGATTGTGGTGGCTTGGAACATTAGTATGTAACATACATACATACATGCACTATTGTGAGGACAGTAAGAATGTAAGCATAACAGTTATGGTACTTGTCAAGCATGCATTCTCATGTCAGTCATACAGATCTAGTTGCCTAGCAACACTGCTTCTAGGAAGTCCATTTCTACCAGTACAATGGCACTGATAGTGCAGTATTATAATTGTGTTATATTTGGAGACACAGCATGAGACAGTCACTTCAGGTGGACTCAGCTGGTCATCCAGTGCTTTGGCAATTCTTATACTATGCCAGGAATGGGTCATGAGATTGTGAAATATTCTATAATATTCACTCTCATTACTCATTCCTGCTCATGGAGTAGTGGGAACTGTATTAAATTTTGTATATCTGCATTCTGAGTATGTGTAGAGCATACTCCACTCACAGGTATGGTGTCATGTCAGGGTCTGGGGTAGGGATTCAGAATTTTGGCAGTGTTGCATGATGCTGATGGCTACCCACTATGCTATAGCAATCCTTTTGAAATCTGGCTCTCTGAGTCTTCTTTAGTGTTTAATTTTGCAACAATGTATTTATAACATAATGGGGTAAAACAACCATAAATTACATAAAATGGCATAAACTGATAGCAAATGAGGTCACTATATCCAAACTGATATGTAACTGTTATGTCACTAGTGAAGCAATTACGGATTGTATATATGGATGCTACTACCAAGGTAAACATTGAGCCTCAAGTTTCTTCATCACTTCCCTCAAAAGATGAAAAACAGTGGGCTGCCCTCTGCCCATTCTCTCATTCATACTTTAGTGCCATTGGAAGAGATGCTCAAAATGTTGAACAGAGACTACTAAATTGATAGTTACTCATGCTGAGTTTTGCTTTATGCACATTTATAAGTAGTATATTATTCCAATTGTGAAGCTGATTCGGATAACATATTCAGGGAACTTCATAATTTTGGTGCTTTGTCAGGTTATTAAATAAAATAAAATAATAAAATGAGATAAGAACATTCTTCTTCCGGCTTTTTCCCGGTTAGGGGTTGCCACAGCGGATCACCTGTCCTCTCATAATTGGCAGTGGAGTTTTTACAGTGTCGAGTTGCCAGCCCGGTGTGCAACCTTCCACAGAAGACACACTCACAATCATGCCTAGGGCCAATTTAGCATGTCCAATCCACATACAGCATGTATTTGGGATGAAACTGGAGCACCCAGGGGAAACCCATGCGGCCGCAGGGAGAACATGCAGACTCCACACAGAAGGCACCCCAGCCGAGGATCAAACTGGAAAACCTCTTGCTGTGAGACAGCAACGCTAACCGCTGCACCACCGCAGCCACCCAAAATGAGATAAGTCCATAGGAATTTAAATTAACTTTAACTCTACTTCCAGTTTAGAGCACTAATACATTTTTGTAATGTGTGTGCTTGTGATTGTGTGTGTATATGAAAAACAAATAAATTTACATAAATATCAAATGTAGTAGTTCTTTAGTTATTTATTTTTTATTTATGTTATTTATTTCACATTTGTTAACTGGGTAGCCCAACTGAGTTTGCAAGCAAACCCATTTTCAGTGGGGACCTGAGTGGAAAAGCCCCAGCAAAAATAAGTAAAGATAAAGTGATGATATACAAATATTAAATAATCACAATACAAAATAATTGTAAAAAAGAAAAGGTTATTAAATATTTGTATTGCACTGATAGCAAACAACCCATTTTCAGTGGACATCCAAGGGGAAAGAACCCCAACAAACATAAGCAAAGATAAACATTCAGGACAAACACTATTAAAAATAACAATGCAAATACAAAATTAATTATAAAGAGAAAAACAAAAAAAATTATGAACATTAAGGGTAGCACTGATAGCAGTGGTCTAAATTTACTACATATAAAAGTAAAAACAAAAGGATAATCGTTGTTCAAAAGAAGGCATTAATAGGAAGTGGGGAGAAGATAAGTAGTGTGGAGAATGGAAGGGGAGAGAAAGCAGGGGGCTAAGGTAAGGCTTTAGTAGTAGAACTGAGGGTTTAGGAGGATTGTTTAAGCAGAAGTTACTAACAGAGAAAGAAAGTTAGGAGATGCAACAGGTTATACAGCAGGACAGACTAAGACTACGTGTGGTGAAGGCAATGGCATAATTTCAAATTTAGTAGGTGGGATTTAAGCTCCTTTTTAAAACAGGGAAAGGAAAGGTCTTTATAGATTCTTGTATTTTTATATATAACAACTTACTGCAAAAAATATGGTCTTTTTATAGAGATGCAAAGAACTACTTTTGGACTTTTGTACGGATGATATAAGCATTAAAATTGTTTGCAATCCCCTTAATAATGTTGTTGTTTGTCTTTCGGCTTTTCCTGGTTAGGGGTCGCCACAGCGGCACTCCGGTCTGCTAATGATTGGCAGTAGATTTTAATGAATGCTGAGGTGCCAGCTCGATGTCCAACCTTCAACCAAGGCACGCCCATTTACGCATGTCTTTCGATCGCCCATCCAACCACGGGTAGGACATGCAGACTCCACACAGAAGGCACTCCCCGCACTCCAGCCGAGAATCGAACGGGAGAACCTCTTGCTGTGAGGCAACAACATAAAATGTATAACATATAATGTATAATATATAATATATAACATACAGCAGGGGAAATTCCAGCCACCCCCCTCCCTGCTGGTTTGTATTTTAAGATTAACAGGATAGCTCTAAGGCTTATATCTGAGATAAATCATAAATGGTTTTGGACATTTTGACATTAACAACCTCCATAGTATATAAAAATGGCAAGATAGCTCAACTAAGTCTATTTTACAATATTTGCATGCATGAATATGAGGTTTTATGTAAATAAATTGGGAAATGTGGAAATCTGTAAAAAAATGGAAAAGCAGTTATATAAACCATAAATTTCTCTTGGGGGAGATATGATATATGGACTAATACAGGTCTTTTAAGGAAAATGAACCATCAAATATGCTGCAATTCTATTTATTTATTTATTTATTTATTTATTTTGGTCTTTGTAAGCATTGGAGTGTCACGCTCAATGGATTATTGGGATATTTAGAACTATCCAGATTTGCTATTTTGAGCACATATTCTAGCAATATAAAATGTTAGCCACACAACATGAAGCCTTAACACAAAACATACATGAATTGTAAAAAGTTTTAATTTTTTATGCTTGGCTGGTTAGAAACTGCCTTTTTAAGGACACATTAACAACTTCATTGAAAAAAAGAACTGTGTTGGCAACTCAGGATAGGAGCTAACATCAGTCCAAGGTTAAATGACAGTTTGAATATTAACATTTATTTTAGGGAATATAACTGCTAGATTATAAACACCACCCATTGGTTGTACATCTGATCATGTTACTGTAAAATGAACTGTTTTTTTAATGGGTCTTCATTCTGAAGAAGTCTTGGCAATAAAAGACAAAAGTTCTAAATACGTTGTGGCTCCAGTGATTCCAGTGTTTGTTAATTTAGAACAAACCTAATTTCTTTAGGGTCAGTAATAGCAAGCTCTTAGATAACTGAAGTAGACAACATTCAAGCCAGATGACAGGCTGTAATAGATACTCTGGTTGTTTTAAGTCTGGGGATGGTACATCAAGGCAAAAAAGGAATTACAGGAGTAACCTATATGCTTTTACTGGAAAACATTCTTTAACTTCTGGGACATTTGAAAGATTGACAAAGGGAAGCTCCCTGTCTCAGTCACACATGAAATGTGGAGCAGACTTTTGTCAGCCTTAAGTTATACAATTTCACCTTGACATTCCTGAATTTTTTGTCATCATGTTATGGAGATTTTTTTCAGTGTGTCCTTCATTTACTGGAGATGTGACTCAGCTGAGTTAAAAATCTGTTTCATTTTTTTTTTCTTTGGGGGTGGGGCAGGTGCTGAATATCAGAAGCATTTAAAAGAGATATTCACTGCTTATGTCAAGGAATTTCTATAGAAAGTAAGTGTAAGCCCAAGATGGTTCTGCATTGTACCTGAGGTACGGGAAGTCTTCACCTGACTAGAAAGTTCTTTATTTAATCTCACATTACTAGCACCATGAAAGGTCATCAGGAAGTAGAAAAGGAAATATTGTACCTCAATAGCAGATATTAAATTGTTATGGAAGCGATACATGACAAACAGTTGTGAAAGATAAAGAATATAGAAGCAGAACTTTGAGAAAATGTGTCCGATGGATATTATACATTAATTTGTTAATTTGTGTTTTTTGCTCTTCTTATATATTATTAATGATGGGTATGTTTATTTTTATAAATAAAATAATCCCCTTTGGGGTAATAAGAGAGGGAGTATAATGTGAAGCATATTGCTCAGTTCTTTCTCTTAAGACTATTTATCAACCAGTTCAAACAATGGTTGATTTGAACTAGGCAACTTACATACCAATTATTATATAGCCCCTCATACTCAGTGACCAATTTTCTCATAGTTTCTTCTGCATTTAATATATTTTTATATGACTTTTTATAAATGAATCTTAAAATGCTGAAATAATGATATAAATATGCAGAGGACTTGGATGTACCTCTCATTTATCATCTCTTGCAAGAACAATGTGGCACCTCTGAAGATCCGATAATAAGGACAATCACATCCTGAAGCTGTCCAAGTCCTCCTCTCAGTTGTCAGAGATATGTACTTTGGTGTCACCCAGACTGCTTTCTTAATGGTAACCATAATATCTTAGTCCAGAGTGCCAACAATAAACCTTACCTGTTTCTCTCATAGGAGGGAAAGTAACTTCTTCATAGCACAGCATTGTGTTCTGCCTGTGGAAAAGCCTTGCAATAAGAGATTGTTTCCATTATTTAACTAATGTGGCTTGCCAGCAGCTGTTCATGTCTTCCTGTGTCTGCTATGTGAAAAGGTAATAGCACAGAGATTGCCACTAGTTAGAAAGAAAGTGTATATGGGGACAAAAAACAAAAGCACCTTTGACTGGACACTACCATAGGTCCATAAATAATATTCAGTAACTCATGCATCATTGGCTTTTTCTTATTGCAGCTTCTCTGTCCATTTCTCAATCCATAATGGTTGTCCACAGCTCATAAGTCTCAAGCCACATTCATACACATGGTATTATCTTTACTGGTGCCTCTTTGCCATCATAAATGGCATAATAACATCCTTTTCACTGGTCAACTCTTCATTCAATGCCATGTTTGCTAAAGGAATCCTGTGTAAAGTTTGCATTCATATGGGGTGTGAATAATAATTGCTTGTTTTTCTCTCCTTCTGCATCACATTATACTGATAGCACAGGTGCTTCTTTATGCAAGCAGCAGCTGGTTTTGGGCTCACCATAAGTTGTCTGGCAATCTGACAAATGATTGAATGAGGAAACGTTACTTTAAATTTACTTTTCTCCACAGTTCCTTCTGCAATGTATCATCTGTTGTACCCCCTACACTATCTATCAACTCCTCCTAATGTTATTTAATCTATATATCGGGCACAGATAGGAGGGGTTTCCCGTGATGCTACTGCAGTTTGCATTTATAAACTAATACTTTACCTCAGAGGGTGAACTCACAGAAAGCTATTTTCTGCACCTTGGTGATTCCCTTTCCTCCAACAGTAGTTAAACTGCCACCATACATTTGGAACTTCCTCATCTAACCAACTCTTCCTCTACACATAGTCTGACAAAGACTGTTTTCTCCATATGTTGTTGATTTTATCTCCTACAAATTTAGTCTCTGAGAGTCTAAACCTGTACCTACCCTTGTTATGGCAGATCTTTCCCCAATGCAGATTACTACCTTTCCACTTACAGAGCTTTCCTACTCCAAACTCAGGATGTTCTTCAACCTAAACCTCAACTTTCATACCTGGCTCCCAGCTCTGATCATTCCTCTCTTAAGTTCTAAACATATGACTAAACTGTAGTACTCAGGCAGTGATCCTTCATGATATCACATCTCTCCCCAACTGAGCATCTTTCACTATGCTAGTAGCACTATCCTATTGTTTTATACTCCCTTCCTAACCTGATATCTCCAGTGATCCTGTTTAAACCTGTATCTTACACCTTGCTTGCTCTGTTATCACTCCATTTGATCAGAATCCTCAAACACCCACTTGTTCTGTGAATTCTTCATTGGTTTCTATACTCATGGTTTGCCCCTATCAAGAGTGGTCCCCTTGCTGTCATTCCTAATGCAGTTGTGTTTGGTAGTCATCATGGATCTTACATCACTAAAAGAGATTATATGGTAAAACCTACCAGATGAACTGCAAATTTTCAGATATTCTCTGATCTTGCAAATATTGGATACTCCTGCATTTCACTGCAGTATAATTTCCCTTTCAGATATCTACCAATTGAAGACCATGGAGTTTTTTTTCAGATATTTCATTCACATGGAAGTTAGACCTTCTAGATCTATTTTTTTTCAAAATAAATAATTTAACTGTGACAAATCTCAAGTTCTCATATAGCTTATTTGTTATTAGAAAGCATATTTGCATAATCTGGATAAGTTACAATAGGAAGCACTATTCTTCACTGTAGCAAACTCTGACACCATAGAATATCATTACAGGAGGACTGTTTAATGCGGTCCACTTATTTACTGAACCAAAGCAGAGTTATAAATAAATGCTATGTTTTCTTTTCTATTCATTTAGGAAATTTGGAGGACATGGAAAAGGTGAGTTCTCTTTCTGTTGTCCATCTTTTCCCTGTTCCCTTTTCTAAGAGTCTGTGCAACTTCTGAGTTAGCATATACAATGATCTGGGAAGTAGGACATAGCTCCCAACATCTGGGGTACTCGGGGCTTACTCCAAAACAGAAATTAAAAAAATAAAATAAGTAAAACATTTTTAAGTACTAGACTAACTGCCCTTATAGGCCATTTGAAGCCTAGCCAACGTCCACTGGTGAGAATCATACCTTGTATCAATGGTCTCTGAGTTAAACACCTTAACCATTATGCCAACCCCCAAAATGCATGGCAATTTTGTTCTGATGGCTTATGTGTGTGGTGTAAAAGGTTTACTATCACAATCTTGAAGCTTGCATCTTGAAACCCATAATCCTGAGACCATAATATAGAAAGACCAAATCATTAAATATTATAATGTATACAAGTCTTGAATCTCCCTGCTAGTGTAAACCTAGAAATAAGTTCTGACATGGGTCTTGCATAGGACAAGTCCAGGAGTTTAATATTGTGGTTTTCAGTGTTTTGGTATTTGGAAATTATAGTCTCAAGGTTATGGGCTTCAAGATTTTGATAGTAAACCAGTGTAAGACATGTCTTAAACATTTTAGCTATGATTATTTATATCTTAACTAAGTGAGAAGTAATTAACCACAGAATATCTGAACCATTTTTATTGACATTAATTATTAATCTGTATTTTCTATTTTTAATTCCTTAAAAAAGTATTTATGTTTAGAGCACATTTAATACCATTGAGAATATAGCTGTGGGGGACCAGAGCTGGATCATGGTCAAATGGGGCCCTAGGCAGGGTAATGGGTCCCCCTAGACACACACAGCCATTCCAAGTGTACCATTACTTGACTAATTTGCCGCAGTTACCATAAACACTGTTCAAACCTTTTAGTTTGCATGCTATTTTCTTCTTTACTTCTACAATGATTACAGATAATTTGGATTTTATTTATTTATTTATTTATTTTATTTTACATTTGTTTACCAAGAAATTCCGACTTGCCCAATGCTCCATTTTCAGTGGAGGCCTGGGGAGAAAAGCTCCATAAACAGAGGTAATTTAACAAAATATAAGAATTTGTTTAAAAAGATAAAATACATTGAATATTTTTAAATAACATGCCTGATGGAGTATATATACAAGTCATGAAAGTTCAGTATTATACATAAAGTACATGAGGGTGTATGTTTACACTTCAAGATCATTCAGCTATAACAGCAGCAGGATGATAAAACAACTCATTGACATGGAGGTTGATAACGTACAACATGCAACATGTGACATATGTAGAGGTAGAGAACATGAGTAACATATAACAAGTAAGAGGGAGGAAGATGCAGAGAAAAAATGTATGAGGTGGTGGAAAAATGAAGCAAAGAAGTATGTCTCAGTTTATTGCTACCATAGATGAAAGATGGAATTGGTGGAGGATAGACAAGCAGTTATAGTAGAAGGGTTGGACGAAGGTGTAGGGTTTCAGCCAGGTTTAGCACATGTGCAGAGGCAGTTGTTGGTAAGGTGCTCCTTCAGTAGCTGTTTAATTTGGAACTGTTGGCATTATTGAGTATGATTTGGGGTAGGGCATTACAGGTTTTAAATATCTGGTTAGAGAACAAGGAGTCACTGTAGCGATTTAAAACTTTGAAATTTAAAATTAAAAAAAATGTAAACTTTCATTTCAATTTTTATAGCCCAAACACTTATAGACTTTTGCTAAGTAAAAAATACAGTCCCAGAATGAAAACAGACTTAGCATTAACATTAAGACAAAACAAAATGACCACCAGAGATACATAATAACTGCATAAAACTTTTATTCACCTTTAGCGCCTCATTGAAAATGCCTTCAAGGACTAAAAATACTTACAAAGAAACATCTTTAAATTCACCAATCAATCAAACAATTAAACAATTAAACCTTCACTACTGAAACAATTACAATCTGATTAAATCATGCATTTTCAATTACACTCACTGTTTAACCCCCCCCCCCAGGCATCAGATTATCATATTTACATAGATACAAAGTCTCATTATACAACAATTTGTTGTTAAGTTGACCATATTCCCCCATCCTCATATGCATTTGTTCCAATATACAACCTTTTCATAAAAATGGGTCACTATGGTGAAATTTCTGAAAAAAGAATACAGAAGGGACTTTCTATTCTAACATTTCTACTGTCTCTGATGTGTTCCTGCAACCTAATTTTAAAGGAGATTACAGTTTGTTCCACATAAAATAAATTACAAGGATATTTTAATACATATATAATGCCCTCAGTATTACAAAATAAAATCTTCTTTAGGATCAAATCTCATCCTATTTATTTTAACAAATCTATAAAGAATGCACTTAGACACAACATTTATTACACTTGTAAATTCCCACTTTAGGAAATTTGCTGTGTACTATCATATCTGCCAAATTACATCTTCTCTTATAAGAGGCGCAAGGGAACTGTCTTACTAAATCATGTAACTCCTTATTCTTAAACAAAATAGGCCAATAAAATCTCAATAATTCATTCAGCTCTTCACTCAATATAGTGTATGTTGTAACAAAGTATATATATATATATATATATATATATATTTATATATATATATATATATATATATATATATTTATATATATATATATATATATATATATATATATATATATATATATTTAGTTTTGTAGTCTTGGGCAATTCTCCTATTTCTATCCAACATATGATCTTTAAGCTGAAAATCCTGTTCCTTAAATATATTATCCCAATCTATATTTTTCTTACCCTCCATCTCATGTTTAACTATTTTTTTTAATCACCCATTATGACTTCTTCCTTATACCCCCTATTAATGAACATTTCAGCTATATAAGAAACTTCCTCAGAAAAGCATGTTCTTGATTACACAGTTTATCTAGCCAAATAAATTCTCCATTAGGGAGTGCAGAAATAAGATGAGGGGGGTGACAGCCGGACCCATGCAAAAATACATTGCCCTCATCCCCCTTCCTGTAAACCATTGAAAAAGCTCTACCATCATTTAAACCTTGTAGATCTAAGTCAAGGAAAGATATATGCTTGCGCATTTGTATTCCTTCAAACCTGAAACCAAATCTATTATTCTGAATTTGTTCTATAAATGTATATCCTAAGCTTTGTTTTCCAGAACAAATAAAAATTAAATCATCTATATAATGAAAATATTTTAACCCCTGATTTTTAAAAAATGTGTTCTGATAAAGATATTCTAATTCAAATAAGGCTACAGTACTACTGGCATACATGGGGGTAAATAGAACCCCCATAGCTGCTCCCTGAATCTGATGAAACATTTCAGCATTAAATGTAAAAAAAAAATTTTCAAATAAAACATTAATAACTCAATAACATAATTTGACCTAGGGTTATCACCCAAAAAATAATAAAGGGCATCTACACCATGTTGATGCTCTATATTCGTATACAGACTTTTAATATCCATAACTAACCAACACATGTTATCACTCCATTTAGCATTGTTAATTTTACCTAAACATCCTGAGTATCTTTAATGTTTGATTGATTTTTCTGCACTATCAGCATTAAATATTCATGTAAAAAGACTCCTAAATTATGGAGAAAGATTTTCTGGGCAGATGCTATAGGACATACATTAAGATTTCCTATTCCCTTGTGTAACTTTGGAAGACAATAAAATGTTGCTAATTGATATCCTTTTATATTAATTTTTTCTCCATATCTAACTTTGAGAAGTAGCCCAAACATACACCTTTGCTTAACAATAATACATATTTTTCAACAGCTGCATTATACTTAGCAGCATCATATTGTTCACAAACAGAGATATTATTCAAGTGTTTATAACACATTTCAATATATTGCTTATAGTTCAATATAACAATTTTATTCCCCTTATCAGCAGGTTTTATTACTAAATATCTATTATTTTTAAATAATTCAAAGCTTTACATTGTTTCTCAGTAAGATTATAAGTAATTAACTGCTTAGATTTGTAAAAAATTAAAACAAAGCTTTTGCAGCAGTGTGTATAAAAGTTGTAACAAAACTCTGTACACTTATATTATTAATAGGAGGTATAAACCTACTCTTATGGCAATAAGCATTATTTTCTTTAACCAAATTGCATTAATCAGAAATATATGAATAAAATGAAGTATCTGTACTTTCTTTCAAATAATTCATAATACACTCATCATACTGTTCATCAAAAAACATTTTAAATATAATTCCCTAGCTAAACTAAAGAATTCACAATTAAAAGTATAAAAATGTGGTAATACTGTGGGCACAAATTCAGGCCCAAATCCAAGAGACAAACGTGTCAAACAGTTCAAGTCCTGACAAATTAACTACCAAGGATTTTATGTTTTAAGCATTATTGCCATTTTGTTTTTTTTTTACGTCCATTATTAAATTATCATTCTCCACCATTAAATTGTCCCCAAGCATTCCTACCTCTTTTTCTTCAGTTGCTAGGTAGTTGTTCAGAGTTCCCATTCCTTCAAAAGTGGTCATTCAAGGCTGAAGTGTTTTGAGCCATTGGTAATGGTGGAAATGTTCCCCCTTCACTATCCCTTTCAGTCACCATAGTAGTATCTTCTGTGGAGGCAAATGGAACAATGGATGGTCTATTAAAACCTTCATTTAAACATAATGATGTATTGCTCTCTGATTTGTATTTTCAGAAAAATGCCCTGCCATTCTCATAATCATGCAAGTCATGTTTTAATCTGTTCTTCTTCCTGTATATCAAATCTGATTCATAGGATTTGAGTTTTTCATTTATTTTTACTAGCAGGGTATCCAGTCTTGAGGGACTAACTTGCTATTGCAAGTCTGCACAAATTTTAAATGCTTCTTCCTTTATTCTTTTTTGTTTAAGTTGATCTCTTTCTATCAAGATTTTAAGGCTAAGCCATTCAGTAGAACATTGGTATGCGGCCACTATCCACCACACCTGAAATGTATTGTTATTATATGCATTTAAATCAAATTGTGTACTAGGCCTCTTAAAAGCCCTCAAGCCTCTAGCTGTCATTTCACATTACAAGTATGTTTTAAGCCTCATGATTTTAAAATATATACTTGTTTACTTAAACAAAACATTTTCCAACTTACTACAAATGTCCTGAAGTTCGACAGAGACTGTAGCTGATACACCCACTGTAGAAAAATGATTGTTAGCTCTACAGTTTCTCTCCTCCATATGTTTATCCAAAATTCTGGCAGGGGCCTCACTCACTTTATTAATCCATTCTTCCATATGCACTATATATTGTTCCATAGTCCATCATGAACCATCTGTGCCTTCATCTCGAAATATATGTGGTAGATTGCTGGAGGGATCTATAGCCATTAAAAAAAAAATGCAAAAAACACTGGAATAGAAACCAGGGCACCAAGACAAAATGAAACAACTACCATACATCCACAATAACTGCATAAAACTTTTATTTACCTCTAGAACATTGGCAAAAATGCCTTCAAGGAATAAAAACACTTACAGGGAAACATCTTTATATTCACCAATCAAACAATTAAGTAATTAAACCTCCATTATTACAACAATTGCCATCTTATTAAATCATGTATTTGCAATTGCACTCACTGTTTAACCCTCAGGTTTTGGAATATAATATTTAAGCAGATACAAAGTCTCCTTATACAATAGTTTCTCATTTCATCATATTCACCCATCCCCATAGGTATTTGTTCCAATATGCAACTTTTTAATAAGGAGGGGGTCACTATGGTGACATTTATGAAAATGTATACTTAAGGGGCTTTCTATTTTACATTAGCATTAACATTAAACTTCTCTGACCTTGAAACTCACAATGCTGCTTTACAACAACGTACATTTCAGTGCTTCCTATACTAATTTGGTGCCAGCCACCACTAAAGAATAAACTGCCTATGTTACAACACCAAAAAAAAAATGTTAAGATAGTAACATTACAATCTGAAATGGCAAGCCAACATCAAGTTTGTAGCTCGTAGGTATCTTCTCCAAAAGAGGGCACACTCAGGAGTGCAGGACTCCCATCCTCCCCTTAAAGTACACTGTAGCACCAGCAATTTATCTACCTGGTGTGGGAATAAAATCACAGCCTTCTACATCAGAGGCAAATACACTACCTATTGAGCTACTAACACTTCTTACAAATTGTGTAGCACAAACACTGGTGGCCATTTCTTAAAGAAAACAGTTGCACATTGAAAACAGGCTTAGCATGAGTAACAGTAGACTTCTCTTCCCTTGAAACTCACAATTCCTCAAACAATGCACTGAAACACTTAAGCAGTCTGGTAGTTTGTGTAGAGGATTTAGGCTTTTGCCTCCTGTAACCAAGGTACAGGGTTTGAGCCTGAGCAAATTAATTAACTAAAATGCCTTTTAACTACCAGATTTTCACAGAATGTCCAGATTTTTTACTCATATTTTTGGTTTGCTACTGATAAAAATGTGTGGTTTTCTAGCACATCAGTGAAAACTGGATTCACTACATAAGAACCTACATTTGGGTTTCAGACTTCATATCTTTCAGAAAATACATAGCAGCAGAAAACATTTTATTCTAGCAGCTTCCTATGTTTATAACAGGCATATTTATAGTTTGTCCATATTTTTTGCCCCCCCCCCCTATTATTTTGCCTTTGACCAGATTTGTGGAGCCAAGAGATTGAGAGGTGTGTTAACTAAACTGGAGCCTGAGCAAGTTAATTAACTAAACTGACATCCCAAACTAGGGCATTTCACAGACACACACACAAAACTTTATGCTATGACTATTCAGTTAAAGACAAAATTTCTTATACTCTGTGCTTATTTAAAAGGGAACATACACATAGAATATAGAGGATTAAGATCTGTTCTTGATTATAACCAGTTTATTATGTATTTCAGACATGGATGACAAGAAATTCACCTCAAGAGCAAAGCACTTAGGATGTATCTTGTTATCCATGTTTAGAACATGTAATAGAGGTTTACGATTAGAGACGTGATCATAATTTTTTTGTAGTACATGGAGATGTATCTGCTCTTAATAAATTTATCTTTTTCCCAGTTTTAAAGTGTAATGCTGGAGCTACATGCACTACAGATCTGTAGTGCACTGCTATGTAGTTGCTAACAAACCTGTCCGTTCTAAAGCAATGATATTTTCAAAGACATTTCAAGTTATTTATTCTGGCTAGTTTTGGAAAAGATGTACAGATGCTATGACTCAGATAACCTTGATAGTTCAGAAAGGGTAATAATATAACTATTTTGAAAGTCTGGTATTCAGTCAATATGTTCAGTGGTGAAATCAAGGTCACAAAGATACACTACTGGCTTAATCAGAGTAAATGCCATTTCACTTTCTGAAATGATCATGATTCATTTTCCTAGGCAGCCGGTTGCAATCTCTTTTTGGGTGGCAAACTTGATGACCCTTATGAAAAAGATAAAAGAACTGATACATCCTCTTGATCTGTCGTAGACTGGGTCTTCGAGTCCTGCTATGTGGTGTGTTCAATTTAAGAGTAATGATATCCTGAAAATATTCCATACTTGGCCACTTCTGCATTTTGACATTTTGCTGTACTGCTGTTATGAGAAAGAAAAAGTTATTTCATTCATAAAAACATTAAGATCTTTAATTATGTCATTGTTAATCAAATGAAACATTGTAGCAGTTCAGTTCTTCTGCCACCCCCTCCTCTGTACTAATAGAGAGATGATGAAGTGTCATGCAGGTCTTTTTTTTATTCAATTTTTGTTATATCACCGAAAGAGCTCAATGTATTTTTTGGCATGCTGGGTTTACGCAGCTCTTATTTTCACAGGGTCTGTGCACTGTTTTAGCATGCTTCAGCTGTCAAAATATAAACAAGAAAAAATACTGTTTGTGCTGACTGTAAATAAACTAATTATTCCCACATAAATCAGTTAAACAAAGACTTATTTGACAGAATATTTACTCCTTACTTTCTGCTTGTTAATCTTGAAAGGCAGACTGAACAAATAACCAAGGATAAAATTTCAGAAATGAGAAAAAAAAAAAGTCAGTGTCATTAATGTTGTATATCATAGACAAAGACCATATTGATCTAGTACTTATGAGCAGTAAATTGTCCACAGCATAAAAAACATTTATTTAATTTTAGTTTTTTTACATTTAATAATTGGGTGTGTACTGGTCCACATACCCTTTTAAGGCATGACCTGAGCTCAAATGACAAATAACTAGAATAAAGCACTGTATAACAAAGTTCTAGTAAGGTAAATAAACAATAAAAAGTTCCAAGGCAGCAGATACAAACAATGCATAAAACATGTTTACATATATGCAGAGTGTATAACAGCTACTTCATCAGACAAACAATGCTTTTATTCATGCAGAAATAAAAACGTTAACATCTTCTTTTAATAGTAATGGCAAAGACAGCAGTGTTCATTTATTAAGAAGACATGCTTTCATTGTTGTCAGTCAAAGAGCCCTGTTCCAATAACATTAACTCTTAAAAGAGTACTTCATCCACTATACCCGAGGAAAGTTGCTAAGTAGTGAAAAGGTGTAAGTAAAGTCAACTATAGTGTGAATAAACCAATAAATTACCAAAAGTTAGGGACTAGCACAAGTCAAAGCCTAGGTCTCCTGTTCTAGTAATACAGTGACCTAGGCTGGGTTCAGAAATGTCTACCCCCAGCATTTAGCTATAACATGGACAGTTTTATGCTTGCAGTAGCCCTTACCAATTCATGGAGAGGCCCAGTGCAGTGACTGTAGTTTCACTGTGAGGAGCATTGTCCACAGCCATGCTAAATGCAAATGAGGCTGTTAGAGAGCAGCCTATGCTACTTAGCATTGTGGGCACCCCCAGAAATGCCTCTGCTTAGGGATAGTTATGCAGCCAAGTGATTCAGAATTCACCTGGCTGCATAAATTAGCATGACCAACCATGTTAATGAACATGACTGACATGCTACATTCCCCCAATTTAGCCAATTGCAAAGACCATGTAAGATAATCTCAGTCACTCTGTGGAGAGGTAGTGGTGTGGGGCATGTGTGTGTGTGTGTGTGTGTGTGTGTGTGTGTGTGTGTGTGTGTGTGTGTGTGTGTGTGTGTGTGTGTGTGTGTGTGTGTGTGCATGTGTGTGTGTATGTGTGTGTGTGTGTGTGTGTGTGTGTGTGTGTGTGTGTGTGTGTGTGTGTGTGTGTGTGTGTGTGGAAGGGTGTACATGTGTGAGTGTGTGCCTGCCTGTATGGTGACATTGGAGGGGGTTAATAAGGTGATTGTTAATGTAGGTATGTGCAGGGGAGTGAAAGGATGAGTATATCCATGACTGTGATTGGGTAGGGATGTGTGCCTCATGAGCGGTGTGTGTGTGTGTGTGTGTGTGTGTGTGTGTGTGTGTGTGTGTGTGTGTGTGTGTGTGTGTGTGTGAGTGTGTGTGTGTAGCAGCATGTCTGCTTGTAAGTAGGGGCATGGGTGGTATTGTGTGTGTATGTGTGTGTGTGTGTGCGTGTGTGTGTGGAAGGGTGTACATGTATGAGTGTGTGCCTGCCTGTATGGTGACATTGGAGGGGGTTAATAAGGTGATTGTTAATGTAGGTATGTGCAGGGGAGTGAAAGGATGAGTATATCCATGACTGTGATTGGGTAGGGATGTGTGCCTCATGAGCGGTGTGTGTGTGTGTGTGTGTGTGTGTGTGCGCGCGCGTGTGTGTTTGTGTGTGTGTGCATGCGCGCGCACGTGCACGTGTGTGTGTGCGTGTGACTGTCTGTCTACGTCTGTGTATCTGTGTATGAATGTATGCATCTGAGATCATGCACAAATGTCTGAAAGTATGTGGGGCAGTAGTTGCTGCCAAGGATGATTTTTAAATGTTACAGTAGGTCATGGAAAAAAGATAGTACAACAATGGGTTTTGCATTACAAAGCATTTCCTGAAAAATAATAAGTATGTAGCTCTAATGTCTGGCATTATTGATTGACGATAGTTATCCATGATTTACAAGAAACAGGATATTTGTAAGCGACAAAAATCAGTGACATTTGAGTGTTATGGGATGGCATCTATGAGAGAGAGTGTGTGTGTGTGTGTGTGTGTGTGTGTGTGTGTGTGTGTCTGCCTCTGTGTGTTTGTGCATTTCAGTGTTTGCATGTGTGTGGGAGAGTGAATGAGGGGGATATCTTTGCTACCAAGCTGCATGTGTTAAGAGTGGTGGATTATTGCAGAATATTGTTGATTCACACTAGGGTTCCTGCCACTGTATTTAGAGAGGTGCAAATTATCTGATAATTCCTCCTTTATGACTGAAGATGTTGATGTATCTGAACCCCATTCCCTGTATTACTGGAAACTGTTACTTTTGGCTGCAGTAGTTTGTGACAGTGCAGGAAAATGTCTGTGAAATACAAATCTAGTGTCAGTATTGAGAAATCTCCCAGAGGTTGGTGGCAGGAGCCTACCTAATTGTCTTAATGTTTATATTTGCTAAATCTTATTGTTTAATGCTTTTGTTCTAAAATAAAGAGAAGGGCGGCCAGACATAGCCCAGACAGACAGAAATGCCCCTCATCTTTGGTCAAATTGAACTGAGTAGTGACAAAGAAATGAGGCATGCTTAAACCATATAAAGGAAAATAATGGTGTTAATTCCTTATAATAATACATGCATTTTCAAATAATATTAAAGTGAAGATATTCATGGTTGCTGTAAATTTCCCTGAAAATGACTTCATTCTTTCACAGAAGAATAATGCTCAAGAATGTTAATTTGGCCTTTCTCTTTTTTTGTTCAAATATAAAATTACTAGTATTGCACAGTTTGATTAGAACTCTTGTCCATGGTCAAGTCTCCATTAAGTGGTACTCACACATCGAATGTCCTTAATGCTAAGTAGTACTGGTAAGTGCAATTCCTGAAGACTCAGTTGCTACACAGGACTATTGCTTGTTTTAGCAGCCAGACTAGATACTGCATAAACATGAAGAAGAGGAAAGAGTTAGCATTGCATTGCATAGTGCTAGTTATTTCTCTTGCTTCTTGTTGAAGACATATTGTTTATTTTTTTGGTAACTGCATTATTTCCACTTGACCTACGATCAGTTTTAAGGTAAGACTTTGGTTGATATTCATATATACTGGGCCAGATTCCAAAGGGCTTCCTCTCATTGTGAGTGACTTACTTCACTGTAAAGCAGGGTTACTGCCAGGACCAGATTCTAAAAGACTTGCTTTTGGTGTAAGTAACTTAATCCGGTGAATACACCAAAGGAAGTCACTTACACCAAAAGGATATCTTCTGTAATTTGGCTACCAGAGCATTCCTGCTTCATATGTAGGCCTTACACTTCAAGGAGTCACTTGCACCAATGTTGGAATGGGGCAAGCTTACACCATACAGTAAGCCACTTCTGCTGAATGCATTTCCTTTAGAATCTGTCTCAGAGACAGAAACTAAAGGTTAACTATGTAGTCAGAAGAATGAATATGCAGTCAGAGATATCAGGACTAGGTATACACAGACTACTGTATGCTATTAAAACAAGAAAGGGAAGAATAAAAGACTTTAACAGGCTCCCTATTGAAACACCTGCATTCGTAATAGTAACCATTTGAAATGTGGGGATTAGCTACAGCAAGTCCCGAAATATGGAGACTGAATGGCTGAAAGAACAGAATTGCACATATTAAGACTAAGATGCCATTTCTTGGAATATTTTATTTTCTGTGAGGTATGGTGATCTTAGAGCTGGTATATATAAGTTCAGGGGGGACTTTTTCCCAACATGGGAGGATGCAGAGGGGGCTTTCCCCCTGAAAAAAGTTTAAAGGACAGAATCACTCTTCTCTGTTTTACTGTCTGTCGATCAGCTCTCTCTACATCTTGAGAACTTACCTTCCACCCACCACCTTATCTCAATATACCATGGCATAAACCCCTTATATCTGTAACAAACCCTGTTAGAGCCTTAAACTTTTTTTTTTGCTTATAGCCTAATTACCTAGGGACATTTTCTCTTGTGTATATTTTTCTCTCAGTTTGAAAGCATGCTTTGTATTTTTCCTTTAATCTGAATTGTACTTTTATTTTGTAGCATAAGCTCCTTCAGCCTATTTATTTGCAGTTGGAAGATGTTTTCCATTGACAATCAGAATATATTTAAGGTGTGTGAAGTTCTAAGTTTTGCCTTCAATAGGCTTTAAGTTATATATTCTGAGTTTTCACAACCTTTCTTCATAAGGCATGCAGTAATATAAATATACCCTGTAGATGACTAAAGGAGTCAGAAACATAATAGATTTGTCCAAATGTCTCAGTTGTACTAATAAGATGCATGAAAGCATTTTCTGCAGAAAAAGAAATACTGAATGAAAGATTTGAATGAGAAGGAGCAGAAGGGAAAGGCTGGTGACAAGTGAATTCATTATTAGTTCAAAAGGGGAAAGCACTGTTCTGTGTGCAGTAAACTGCTAACAGGCTTCCGACATTTGTGAAATAACTACTGAGCAATGCTGATTACACTGAGCTAGAGGTGAAGGCCTGTGTTCTGCTTGAGTCAGTTGCAGTGTAGCAGCAAGGGATATGAGAATTAACACAATGACTCAAGAGATTATTTTCCACTGTGAGAATATATCTATTATTGCTATATACTAAGTATGAGAAACGTCAGGTAATTACTCAGAGGCAAAGGGTTACCCTCAAGGACATTGGCCATAGAACTGAGTTTTAAGGAAATGAAATACTACATATTCCTTTGTGGTGCAAAACATAGCAAAAATGTCTGCTATTACCAATAAAAAAAAATTCAGCTTGCTTATTTTAAAGCAAGACCATGCTACAAGAGAGGATAGACATGCTCTTACTTAACTTAGCACTGCTAGTTCTATATTGCAGAAAAGAGAGAGAATCACATTTGCCGAATAGAAAGTTTTCCATTACTGTGATATGTAAATCTCTATTTATCTTTCCTTCAGGCTGATTTTATGACCAGTACTCTTTGAGCAAACTTGTCTCGTGACATTTACTCTAGGGCTTGTGTTTATGTGACTTTTGCTGGCAGAAAATAAAAGCTAAAAATAAATAATAAATGCAATGAATGCTATTGATTGGAAGTCAAAGAAATGTGCCCTGTAAGTGAACATTTGGATAAGAGCAGAGCTGGGTTCCAAAGGGCCATAGTCTTGAATTGATTGGATTTCAGCCTTACAAGAAAAGATGATTTCTGCACAAGTAAGTACAATAGAGGTCAGACATTCTGACTACACAAATGCCAGATGTCTGCTTTTTGTTTAAAGAACAATACCAAGGTAAGTAAAATGAAAAGTGTTTCACCAGTGAGGAAAATAGGAAGCAAACAGTACTAAAGTTAAAATGACTGGAGAGAAAGACTTTATAAACTTAGCTTTCTCATCATCACTCACATATCTAGTATCAGATAAAGAAAATTATGTCCATTTTCCACATAGAGAAAGCCAGTTAAATTTGTATGTTTTATGCCTTCAGGGCATTATTATCTTACTTTTCATCCTAAATCTTTTTAAACTCTCTGTTTAAGCTGCATATGCCATGCCCGCTTCTGTGTCCATGTGCACAAGAGCTGTTAATGTGATTATATGCAAACTTCAGTAAGCAGAGATAAATTCCTCGTGCAAATTTGGATTGTGAGTAAATTTGGATTGTGAGTTAAAGACACTATTAAATACAACCTTCAATTTTAATTGCATTTTAGTTAGGGACTCATTGATGCATTCATGTTTTTCTTAATTTAATTATTAATTTCATTTCATTTCATTTTAATTACCAGGTAAGTAGACTGTGGACAGACCCCTTTCCACCACAAACTGTGTCCATAGGACACGTGAAAATACATAGGAAGAAGAAATAAACAATACAATTGTTGACAATTTAGAAGTTACAATACAAATTGACTAGTACTTATTTACAATAAGAGTAGTTAATTTTAGTAGTCATACAATACTTAAATTTAAGGAATAGTTTTGAGACATTATAGCCATTAACTATAGCATGAGATACAAAGACTGCCCATTTTCCTTGTAGTATGAGCAGGTAGATACCTTCAACATATAATCCTCTAGTTGTATTTTGAACAATTCCAAGACATTTTTTTTACTTCTGCCTGAAGATGATTACAAATGTCTGGGCAAACTATCGAAATTGTCCTTTTTCTTATAGAAGTTTTGAAGCATTGCCTGATAAGAGTCAGGGTTTCTTCTTGGTCATCTATTCACTAATAGTTTTGTTGTTTGATTTGCAATTTGGTTTCCAAGGAAGACATCGTCCCATTTTAACTATTTTATAAACCTTTGAGTTAAGCAGAAGGGTCAATATTTCTTTAATAGGCAGCCAGTTAAAATTCTCTGTGAGCTGGCACTGACGAGTTTGTTGATCTGTTAGCAGAAGAAATCTTCACATTTTCATTGTATGTTTGCTTGTGCTAGAGTGAAAAGTTATTGAGAGGAGGAGTCCATATTTAAGATAAAGGCACTTCTTGCTAAGGCATGATGAGCAGAAAGAATAAGGTAATGCAAGACATTATAATAAAGCTTTAATTGGTGGGATGTTTTGTCAATAATATTGTCTGCATTTTTTGTCAGTGATGGTATAGGTTCCAAAGTTATCACTGATATCTCGGCACATTCACAAGTAGAAACATGTTGCTGTTTGTCTGTTATGCAAATGGATGGAGTTTTTGTAGTCTTTGTGAGGAAACAAAGACCATGATATTGGACTAAGTGGATTTTTCTGCAAACTATTATTGTCCATCCTGTTGAATAATTTTGTGAAGTCAGCCTGCAGCTTCACAGCAGGACAGAGATGTCATTACTACACAGACACCTGGTTCAAGGCTGTCGAGAGTATTACAGCCATACCAGGCTAAACTTCCTTCCACACGTTCAGACCTCAAACTTCAAGTGTGCAAAGTAATGGAGGCGGATTCATTAAGGATAGATACACATCCAGATTGGTTAAACAATATGAATCCCCTGAGGAAATTGCTGGTGCTTTTGACAACTTGTAGGACACCTAATCAAGTCAACTCCATGGATCAGGGCATCTGCTGTGCTTATTTGTATCTACTTAAGTCTATCAAGGTACATCAAAACAACATGGTTTTGGGTGACTTTAACTACCCACAGACCAGGTAGATTACTTGTGCTTAAACTCACTTGCACAAAGGTTAGTCAACTCCATTAATTTCAATGCCCTGGACCAGCGAGTTAACATCCCCACAAGGGGAGCCAACATACTGGATTAGGTGCTTACCAATACGGGTGACCATTGTAGCACCCTGACTGTGAGGTCCTCCCAGGTGAGATCTGACCACAATTTGGTCTCATTCAAAGCAAATATCATAGCTGACACTCGGCCTTTAATAAACTTCAACAAAGCAGATTATAACCTCATATGGGATGATATAAATAGCTTCACTGCTCCTCCACCCTCAGATGGAATATGCAACTATGTTGAGGTCTACACCAATGAGGTCTACACCAATGCTTTACAGAAGGACCTGTACAACTGGATTGACTCAGCCATACCAGACAGGAGCAAAACAAGCTCCTCATGGCACAGCAAACCTGATTGGTGGACAACTGCCATTAGCAGGCTTTACAATAAGAGATAGACATTGCTGTCTAACAATCAAAGGGAGAGAGCCCCCTAAAATGGAAGCAATCCCTCCTCAGCTGAAACAAGCAAATAAATGTTGTTGTGAAGTTCTGCAAAACAAAGTTTGAGACAAAATTAGCCTCCTCCACAAAGGACAACCACAAGACATATAGTTACATGTGTAACCTAAAAAAAAAGTCCCAGATTGTTGCCAACCTCACATTTAATGATAACACATATAATGAACCTGTAGACATAGCTTACCTGTTGGCCAACAGGTTCTGTGACAACCTCACTCCTCTGTCCCCACCACACATACCCCATGACAGCCCTACAACCTGTCCATGCCTTGTATCTCTAAATAGCAAGTCATAAATAGCCTCTTTAAGCAGAAAAACACAGCATCTATTGGCTCTGCTGACATCCCACATACATGGGATCCAACATGGATTAGTAACACCATTGGGAACTCTTTGCAATTATGGTGGAACCACCGGCTGCATCCTAGCTGACTGGAAAATGGCCACTGATAATTCCCTTGAAGAGAGGAGGTGCATCCACTGACCATGTGAAATATAGACCTATTAGACTGACAAGCCATATCTGTAAGTCCATGGTGCAAATCATCATCGACCTTATCAACAAAGATATAGATAATATTCAAACACTTGACTCTACACAGTTTGGATTTGTGAAAGGGAGATCATGCCTGTTAAATCGGGTAGACAGCTATGAGGCCATCACCAAGGATCTGGATATGGGTACATCTGTGCATACAACCACTTGGACTTAGCCAAGCCTTTTGATACTATCATCCACTCAGGCATCATTGACAAACTCACCCAGCTAGGCATTAATTATTATATCATTAGAGGGGTCCCTAACTGGCTCACTGATAGAACTCATGTATTCAAAATGGGGGAATTCCACCTCCAGTAGCAGAGCTGTAATCAGTGGTGTTTCACAGGGTTCAGTCCTTGGTCCTCTACTGTTTGGAATCCATTTATTCAAAGTACAAGCACAAAATGAATGTTTGTGGCTGACAAGGTTTGCTGATGCTTGCAAACTAGGAGCAGTCATAGAATCTCCAAATTATGCCAATATTCTACAAGACAGCCTTACATAAACAAAAATGATTGTTACCAAAGTCATGGCCTTAAACTCCATGCAGATATATGTATTGTCATACCTTTTGGTGACAGCAATGTTCCTGCTAAGTATCACATCAACAGCAACAACTTAAATACATACTGTGGGTTGAGAAACCTGGGCACACAGACCTGGGAACACAGGTTTACAGCTACTTTACCTTAGATTACCATGTCTCCACAGTGGTAAGAAGGACATTATATCTTACTCGTGTCGGAAGTGAGGGCATTGCCTCCTGAAAAAGAAGTAGTTATAACCTACATGTACTCTTCCCTCATCAGACCAATAATTAAGTGCAATGGCCATTTTATGTAACTTTTCAAGCATCAGCAGCAACTGCAGGGACCGCAAAGGTACCTCTCAAGGGAAATTCAAGTCTTCAACATCTGTCCTATGGTGAGCATCTGAAGTCATTGTCACTTTTGTCTGTGTCATACAGACTACTCAGAGGTGATCTCTGCCTTACATCTGAGGCAATCTCAGACCCTGCTTTATTGGAAATGCTACATAACCGTACGTTAAATTGTACATTAATTACTCATGGTAAAGACCTTAACCTGGTGTGTGACATTAATAAAACCTTCTTGAGGAAGACATTTGTCTATTAGACTTTAACAAACCTTTGGAACAGACTCCAACTTAATGTCAAACAGAGCACCTCAATGGCTGTTTTCAGATACAATCTGTAAGATTGGATGGCTGCCCATAATTTCTCCACATGGATTCTGCCTGTGTCCCTATTGGACAAGCCCAATAACTGCTGAGCATGTAAATAAGGGTAAGAACTTGTCTAGGATTTTAAGGGCACTAAGGCCATTAGCCTAGTAAATTCCAATGCTCCAATGATCCCATAGGCTGATGTAAAATGCTCTGGCTAACATCCAAACACAGACATGTCTACAGTGAGAATAGTACCATTACCAACTTATATTTGCAGAACATTGCACAGCAAACAAACCCCCAAGTTGCCTGCAATAATATTAAACCCCCTACCTATCTAGTCTACAGATCACAGTACTTAATAAATGTACCATGGCTCAAGTCTGACATTAACATCTCTTTAGATAGTCGTATGTTAGATGACATCAGCAGGCTTTATAGAGGACATGAATTTGGAGGCTTGCCTCACCTGCTATGTCAAAAACAGAGCAAAACCCTGTATCCTTGTAAGTCAGTGTGGTAACAATATTTGTTTTGTAAGGAGATGCACATACAAAATGAACACACCAGGTGGACTGGAGAAAAATTAGAACCCCTATTTATCTAGTCTTATAGGCTACAGTTTTCAGTACTTAATGCATGCACCATAGCTTAAGTCTAACATCAAAATGACTGTGGGTAGTCTTATGGCAGATGACATCAGCAGGCCTTGTGGAGGTCAGGAGTTTCAAGGCCAGCATTAAGTGCAAGGGCCAAAAAGTACAGAACCACTGCAGTTTTAGAAGTCAGTGGGGAATTCACACTTGTTTGTAGAAAGAGGCAGATATATGGGGAGAAACAGAGATATGTGTGTGTGTGTGTGTGTGTGTGTGTGTGTGTGTGTGTGTGTGTGTGTGTGTGTGTGTGTGTGTGTGTGTGTGTGTGTGCATTTGTGTGGTGTATGTGTGCGTGTGTGCATGTGTGTGTGTGTATATATATAAATATATATATATATATATATATATATATAAAATATATATATATATATGTGTATGTATATATATATATATATATATATATATATATATATATATATATATATATATATAGATATATATTATATATATATATATATATATATATATATATATATATATATATTATATATATATATATATATATATATATATATATATTTATAGAGAGAGAGACATAGTGAGATGCAGATTATATAATATATATAAATATATACATGTGTGTGTGTGTGTGTGTGTGTGTGTGTGTGTGTGTGTGTGTTTGCATGTATATATAGACATATGTATATATGTGTATCTAATATTTTAAAAGTAATTGTGCAAGGAGCAATGGATTTTCCATCTGCCTAACCAAGTGTATGAGCATGCCCAGTGAGATTTTTGGCTAGTTATAAACTGACTCCAGCCCACACCTAGCTGTACTCCAATTGTGGAATTTTGTGTGTTACACAATATAACATCTGACGTTGTTTCTGCATCAGTACACTTCACTCAAATTGGTTAGATTTTCTAAAGTTGCCTTATATAATTAATATCTGAAAGAAGTTTGTAATAGTACAGCACACACATACTGACAGTCTGTAAAGCAAAACTTGTTAATATCTCACATCCATAAATAATGGATACTTCCAACTTAGAATGATGAACACCACCACACAAGGTAATTGCCTTAGTCCTTTGATCCACAGAAGCTGCTTGGCAGACAGGGCATCATTCATCACAGAATCACCTGCATAAATATCTATTCCTATTCCTCAATTACCTAAGACATACAATGTATAATCAATTTCTATATTAGTGTCTTGAGACTGTGTGAAATGCTCATATACCATTGATGAGTTACTGTTACAGCAATTACAAGAGGACACTGCTATGTTAAAGGTGGGGGGACAAAACAACATGTTCTGCTGGAATGCACAATAGTCTATAATTTAACCCCACACTCTAACATCTCCCTTGAATGATATACCAGTAACCTGCTGCAGTAGAACTGCATGAATATTCTATGAATGAGGCCTACTGAATACAAATGGAAACATGATAATGGAATGGGTATCTGTAGTCCCATGTGGATGTCATTTCTGTCCAACTAGCTCACTATAGTTACTTGCATAATGTACCAGGTCCATACATACAATGATCATAATACTCATGTAGACTGCTGTGTAGGTTATGGACTTACCTTGCAAATGCAGCAGTTGACACAACTGTAGTTCAGGGCTGACTCTGTCTGATGCAAGCACTACACAAGTAATACATGGGTAGATACAAGATGTGGGAGTTGCCTCACATTAATGTTAATATATGTATGTAAGTGGGTGTAAAGTGTCAGTCCCTAGGTTGCTAGTGAATGTGTTATGTTTTGTCTTTTAGCCAAAGCTAGGGCATACTGAGTATACCTACGTCTGCCTACATGGACATTATCAGGGGGGGTGTCCTCCTCCGAGTCCTCCTGTGACCGTGGCTGTGGTGACCAAGGCACCAGTGGTGGGCTGTATATCCCTTCCCTTTGATGATCCTGCTGCAGCTGATTCTGCAGGATCAGATTGTGTAGCATAGAACATACTGTGAATATCTGTGCACATGTGGCTGGAGTATACTGCAGGTCTCTACCAGATTTATTGAGGTACTGGAACCGTGACTTCAGAATAATATACACATGCTCTATGATGTTCCAAGTTTGTGTGTGTGCCTCATTATGGCATTTTTCCATGGCTGTGTATGCATTTCTGATGGGTGTCATCATTCACGGTTCCAGGGCATAGCCAGCATCCCCCAGTAATGGCCCTGTGGGATGTCCCCCCAGAAAACAACTGGTACAGCTGTGATGTGTCAGACATGGGAGTCGTGATAACTGCCAGGGTTGCCAGCACATGCATTCAGGATAATCCCTTGGGCATTGCACATTACCTAGCAGTTGATGGAGTTTTACCCCTGGTGGTTAACGTAGATTGTACCCTGACCTTGAACACCAGGTGGTGCCTGGATTTGTACATGGGTGCAATCTATGGCACCCAGTACTTCAGGTAGTGTGCTACACAGTAAAAGTGTTGCATATTGCTGGGCCTTACCTCAGGGGAAAGGGGAAATGATATGTGCCCACTGGCATGTGGAAGCATAGCATCCAGGAATTGGTGGAGTATCCTGAATGCAGATGCCTGTGACACCCTCCTCATGCCCCCAGTTGGTCTTTGAAAATTACCTGTAGCTAGTATCCTAAGGGCTACACCTACCTTTGTTTCCACTGGGATGGGTTCCCGTCTGCTAGCTCTGGCTGTGAGTTGTGGGCAGCAGAGCTCAGTGAGTACTTATAATATGTCAGCGCAGTGGTGCAGTGGTTAACATTGTTGCCTCACAGCAAGAGGTTCTCTGGTTTGATTCTTGGCTGGGGTGCCTTCTGTGCACAGTCTGCATGCCCTCCCTCCATCTGTGTGGGTTTCCTCTAGGTGCTCGATTTCTTCCCATGTTACAAAGACATGTGTCTGGAGTGTTTCTTCCTGGGCCTCAGCCAAAAATTGCCTCATTCTAAGTCAGACTTTTCCAGTAAACTAATGTTTAAAAAAAATGTCACTGTCCACCCTGTAGTGCTCTGCATTCTCCAGTTCATGTCACTCTTGGAAGGTTTACCCTGAGCCTGAACATTCTTCTCCTTCTCTGCCTAGGCCTGTTGTCAGCAGCACCAGCAACATTGACTTCAGCATCTAGCACATACAGACGTAGCATAGATGCAGCACCCCCTAGCATCATCTCAGTTAAAATTACCAAGTCTCTACTCCAATGCTCTAGAGTATTAAGGGAAAAATCAGAATGTAGGGTGTATACATACTTTATACAGTTCTGCTGTAGGTCTATCATGTGGGATTGGCTAATTGTGATGCAGTTTACCTGCCTGGGATGTAAATGACATAATTTAAAGCCCCTACATTATTGCGCGATGTAGCTCTTTGTGCAGCACCTGACAGCATAGCTTATACAAAAGTAATAACTATTCATTAAATATATCTGGTTTTCATTAATTAACTGTCCGGTTCAATTCTCAGCTAGAGCGTCTTCTGCGTGGAGACATACGTGAATGGGCGTACCTTCGTTGAAAGTTGTGTGTCAGGCCTGGCAAGCCGGTACGTAAAAATCAACTGCCAATCATTAGCGGACCAGAGTTTCACTGTGGCGACCCCTAACCGGGAAAGGCTGAAAGACACAAACATTCATTGAGTATATCTGGTTTTAATTAGTTCCTGCCTATGTCACCAGTGTGACCTGAGTGGTCTGTTTGTGTTAATACGCTAAGCTATGGGGTGCAGCACATAAACACACACGGTGGGCACTAAAAAATCCTAAAAGTGACAAGACACACCAACTGATGTCATACACAGCCAGTGGGAATAACAAAATTGTGTATGAGCCTACACGAAGTGGATATGCAGACATCGTTGCTCCTTTTACCAGTTCAAGAAATCCACCTCATTTGAATGCATATCCATGCTGACAGCCTGGTGACTACATGGCTCATAGTTGTGTGAGCTGGATAATAGCACAAATGCACCGTTGTATGGACCTGATGCAAGGTCCTACAGTACATTTGTGAAAAATACATTATAAGTGTTATTTTATTTTTTTTTTTTCTGTTAAGCATGCTTGCACAATGCAGTGCATAGGACAAATATATAGACATTATTCATTTTACATATTCCCTTCCTCTTTCAGACAACCACAATATACCTTTTGCACATATATGTATGTGATCTAATATTTTCAGGGAGTTATGCCCATATCTGTGGAGTTTTACATCCCCTTCTGAATGTGTTCACTCCTGTATATGGAAATATTCTGCGTACACTGTGGACACTGACACATAGTCTACACGGATGCCTTTCTGCTTGTTGGATTCCTCCACCTGGCTAATTTGCCTAAGATTCACCTGTTTATGAGGAAATTTGCATTGCATGGAAGTTTTCTTGTTTGTGCATGTTTGCGGGCCAATAAGCATTGTTTACTGAATCAAAAAATGTTTGCAGTTTGTGGTATATGAAAAAGAAAAAATTGTGTACACTTTACTGAATTCTCCCCAGGATATTCATTACATCTTCAGATACTTTCAATCTATGTTCTAATTTACTGTCAGTAATCAGCTGGATTTGTATTTTTCACATTATCATTGCAAGCCTTCTGGTCCTTCATTGGTTGTTTAGATATATACATATGGTGCTAAATATCAGAACCATATCTTTAAAAATAAGCTAGATAAAAGCAAGTTGTTATATTACAAAAACTGGTATATATAGGAAATGCTATTCCAGAAATAGTTTGTGAGAGCCATGACACAAATTTTTTATCATACTAAGATATTGGCTACTCAAAGCATAGACAGGTGAATCACGTGAGCAATGTACAGCTTGCACTGGTGCTGTGAGGGGAAAAAAGTTTTATCTAGATAATAGAGATGCTAAGTATGATTGTGTCTAATATTCCACCAGCTTGTTTTATAAAATTCTCAGTTGATAATGGAGCAATTACACATGTCTTAACAATATATTGACAAGTTCCTGTTTTGATAGTATAATTAGAGATAATATCCCTTCACCTCAGAATGTTTTAAAAGATCCTTACAAACAGGCAACAGAGAGAAAGCTATGTGTGTTGTCACTTTTTAATGTGAAAGCTGTATTTACTGCATGCATGTGGCAAAAAGTGACATCTTCAGACATCCAGTATTTGGCCATCTGTTTCATTTTAATTTTTTATTTTATGCATACTGTACAATATTTGGTATACCTAGATATCTGCCATTGTACTTTATGTACACTGGCAAAGAATGCCATAGATTTAGGGATTATATTAAAGACCATCTGTTTAAAATTACTAAGTTAAATATTACAGTTACACAGGCTAAGCTTGTAGCAGAAAAATCACCAGAGCATATGTTCAAATCTCAGGGTATTTATTTACCGAAAAATATGCTGGCTGCGGTGATCATGACAATCTGCCATGTTATAAAGACACAAAATAGCAAAATGAATTAAATTCCTGCACGTGTCCTTGTGTAAATGCAAAGTTTTCAGCTGTGCCCTAAACAGACTGATGCCTAATTTAGATAGATGAATAAAACGCATTACTCTCTTTATTAATTTTACTGGCATGGTTTTCATTTGTCATATATCTTGATTCTCTTTTTCGAGGAAATTATTCGTGTGAGATTTTCTCGAGAAAAATATTTTATGCATCTGTTATGTGAACCATGCAGATCTTTTTAAATATATTTTGTCTTTTGGAGTTGATTTTTTGTAATCCTTGCTTCATTCGTCTGAACATTAAAAGCATAGTAGCAGGGAGTGAAGCTCCCTACAGACCTAAGATAAATGGCAATACCCTGACTTGTGTTTACATATATTAACTCCAAGTTCACTGTGCCTCAAAGAAGGAGAAATTCTCTGAAATCCAGCACTTTATTTAGTCTATATTCTCATCCTTTACCACATTTACATTTTTGAAATTTTAAAGAATGCATTTTTCCTCTATGAACTCTAAGTGGGACCTTTTTTACTAGTAACTAGCTACTGGCTGCATCATTACAACGGCCTTTTGTCTCACTTTCTGAATAACACATTGGGAGAGATCTGCAAAGTACTGAATTTTCAGTACTTTTATGGATGTCGCCTCTCTGGACCTTTTTCCTGACAAGAGATCTGATTTCGAGTTGGTCATTCTGAGTTTCCAAACATTTCTGAAGTTCATTTTTTTTGTAACATTTATTGAATTACCTCTAAGTTTTGGTCACGTTATTATTCTTCTCTTGTTTATTTTTAAGGGAAACTCAGAGATGCAAAATGTGACCATTAGAGCTATTTGTCTAATCAACTCAGTTGTCTTCATATTTGTATCTCAGAAGTACACAAAGTTGTTAAAATCCAAGCCACATCTATCTTTCAGTTGTACTTGCTCACTGAAGTATGGAAATGCCTATTTATCTGTATAAATAGATATTTATGCACTTATGCACATTTTTGGCTCCAACATAGTACATCAAGGAACAGCAAGTACTGAATTCAAGAACACATACACTTTGTTTTACAGGAAATGGTATGCAAATATTTATTTGCCTTCCTTTCCCCATCACTTCCATATGATTTCTTTAGCATTCCATGTTTATTTGCGGTAATACCTTCTGCAAATGTAATGATCAGATAAAACAATAACTCTTTCATACAATCATTTTCAGCATGTCTCGTATGTTTATACATTTGCCTAACTGTTGTATTAAACACATTATTTATTTTTTTTACAGTTGCAAATAGCATGATAGTCAAAAATGACAGAGAAGCAGAGAAGCATGCTACATATAGTCATGAAAATGAGAACACTGAAGGGGCTTCATTTTTTTTTTTTTTTTGCATTTCCAACCATCCTTGTTGTTGATGTCAATGTCATTGCTAGCTTCATGGCTACAGTAGATCGTTGAGCTTCAGAATTCTTTTTTTCTCTCATTTAAGGCAGTTGCTTACTGTTGCTAAGGTAAAGCATACTAAGTCCTAAAACTGGCTGCTTAGCAAATACGCACTGCAACATCACAACAAGTGAAATTGTGTCTAAAATGGGCAAAGAAAGTGTGGTCACTAAAGTCATTGTGCCTCTGTCCTGGTCATGTAAGGATATGGTACATGAAAACTTCCTTATTATGTAACATATAAACTTCATTATCACAACAGTCCTATACATACTGTTGTAAGTTACTTATACCAATCAAGTGAGATATTTGAAAATAAACTGGCATTGCAAGTGATCAGTCTGGCATCCCTTTGATCTGTTCATGCAGCAACCTTATTGCCTTATTTTACAATATTTGCAACTTCAAAAATATTTCTGCATACAGACATGCAATATTTTTATCTCCCTATTTCCTTTATGTATCCACCACAAATAAATGCACTACAACTGGTGTGTAAGTCAACTGACATCACTGGTTAAAGATGGTAAATACATTACACAACCTTAAGTGTATTATGTAAGGCCATTCTTGGTGGATTTAATTCTGTATGATGAATTAATTAAAGACTAACAAGCCAGAGAGATGAAAGGGCATCCATTTTTGGCAATGAATGGTCAACTTTCAACTAGCACTTTTACTTATCCACCAGATTTTATGTATTTTGTCCTTTGTTGACCAGATTAACAACACTAAGGGGTTCAGTCACCTAGGCAGTGAGACATTTTCCTGTGGTACATTTGACTGGGGTAACATGGCTGAGTGACATTCAGCTGCAAAGGAATATGGCTGTTTGCAAATTCCCTGTGGGCAATGAGAAGAATATGTTGCCATGCCCACAACTTCAAGAAGCAAATGCACAGGGGGAAAACAATGTCCATGGTCCTAAAGGGAACATGAGACAGCAGGCAATATGGCAGGCATCAGCAGCAGGCTGGCCAGAGGGCATGTCAGTAGTAGTAAAAATGCAGTACACAATGGGCAGTGCCTTTATAATTGGAGTGTGTGGACCACTAGCCCCTTCACAGAGTCTAGGGAACATTACCTAAAATGCATACTGGAGAATAAATATGACTACAGTAGCCTGCAGGATTTCCTCCATGCTGTAGCACACTTCTACATGTTGTAGTTACATAACTATGTACTGTACACTGAACACAACACTCATTACTTCTTCTGCCACCATGTATTTGGTTATTAAAGCTGTGAGCAAGGCAGTGTGTGCTTCTCTTTGCCCACAGGGAATTTGTAAACAGCCATATTTCTCTTCAGCTGACTGTCACTTCTGGCATGTGTCCCCAGTCAAATGTACCACAGGGAAATATCACGCTGCCCAGGCACCTGAACATGTGTGTTGTGTGTATATGTATGCATGTTTCAGGTTAAGCAACAAATGAGGTAAATTATATTTAACTGCACCAGTGGAAAATATTTGTGTGCTTTGTATAGAATGGTCACTTGGTCATCCAGTTTGTTAGTATATATCATATCCCTGCTTTATTGCAAGTCTGTCATAAGACATTACTTTTAGTGCATAATATAGCATGATGATGCTTCATGGCCAGCACTATACATATTTTGGATATGAACGCAAGTGTGGAATATAACATGTTGTTGCTTCATGGCCAACACTATACACAATTTGGATGTGAGAGCATACCTCTCAGGTTGCAAAGCTGTAGAGATCATGTGTAGTTAACTACCTCTGTGTACATTTGGCAGTTGTCCCTTCAGTATGATTAGATACTTCATTGGCTGGTTTAGTGTATATCCAAATGGGATCATCCTACACCCTTTTGACTATTGTGAATTCAGTTAGATATTAGGAAACTGATAATTAAAGTAAAACATAAGATCTAGGTATTTTGATTGGACATTCAGTGACTAGATTCACACATGTCTTCCAACAATATGTAACAACTGAAGTGCAACATTAAAAAGGGCTGTGATATGTATGTCTGGACTGGAATATCCTTGTCCACTGATTTTGATGGAAGAAAAAGTGGAACAAAACCAACTGTATATAGGTCTAACCAAATATATGTTTGCATACCAAACATAATGAAGAGAAACTAATGGTGGGTTAACTATGAGTTTGCAAAGTATAGAGCTATTTAATTCACCTGACATTACATAAATATATCTGTTTCATCTTTTTTTAAAGACCATCATATCCCTAAAGTGCAGATAGTCATCCTTATCCTACAAGTGATAATTATTAGCTGTAATCTGTATACTTACATTGGTAAAGTAGTGATTAACAATATACTAAATGACATGGAATTAAGAAAGAAAAAATAATAGCTATATACAAGTAAGAAAGCTGTTAAAACCATGCAAGAAATGGTTTAATATACAAGAATGATGTAAAAAGTACTTAGTGGGCATATCTGTACCTCATATGCAGAGGTATCTGTGGGCAGGGGCTGAGTGGTAAAGAGAAATATGTTGCATCTGACTGAATCACTGGGGTACATGGGGTGCTTCTCACATGACTGAAACTTGGGGCATCCACAAGATGGTATATGCAATGGCTCTCCTAAAGTCACAACTGGATGTAAACATGATAAATGTAATATGCTGATGCTCCCTTGGTAGCACTAATGGCTAGCTAATGGGCACATGTCAGTAAATATGAAGAAACCATTAGGGCACAGATTTTAGTAGCATATAATGCTACTGTAATTCTTAATGAAAGAATGCATTCAAAACAAACTGAAAATGTTCATTCTGTCACAAAACTAGACACTATCTTTTGCTCTTGATGGTTTAGAGAACAACTAGAAAAATAACTCAGTGTATAAAGTTTATCATTTATTTTAAGAATCATACAAGAACATCCAGCCAGGATCACATTAATCAGAAGTCTGTTTAGTATAAAGATATGATAATACTAATGACTTTTTAGCATGTTGTTACTCTTTCTGAGGGACAGAGCAATAAAAAAGTGCTATCAGACTACTGTGCAAACAATTACATATTAAGACACAACCTGCTGGCCATCTGGAAGCTATGTGAACTTTCACAGCCTAAACTGTCTAAACTAACAGTACAGCTCCCATATAAAACTTTAATCAAGCATTTATCATACCTTAGCAATTCCAAAGTTTTTACTAAAGCTCCACAACTCTCAAAAATTAAAGTTCGGCTGTTTTTCAAAAACAGACCATTGCAATATGAAATACTACATTAATCAGGTCACAGAGAATGAGAAAGAGAGGGGGAGAGAGAGAGACTGAGTGACAGAGACTGCCATTTCCCTTCCTAGTGCAACTGATCCTTCTGTTCTTAAGTTCATTCCTTGTACCTTGCAGACAGGCCACCAAGGTGACTCTTAAACTCACCCAAAAGTCTATGATCATAATACCAGAATATACCAAAATAAGTCACTTGCTTTCTTCTTCTTAAGAGTTCACATTTACTCTCCTGCGCATATTAACTTTGGATGTCCCCAGTATTCTTCTTATGATTAACTCTAGATGCTTTGTTAGAGGAATCATTCTGCAACAGGACAGTATATGAATAGTAAAGAAGAATAGTAAGAGGGATATACTTTGAATGCATGCTCTCATGAATCCCATTATGCTCCAATTAATACTCATTCGTGGCATCATAAGGGACACTGATAGTGAACCACTGGTATTAGCTAAATGAATGTATGCTCTGAATCAGTCGACTCATCTAGCAATCAAACAAAACATAAATCTGCATCCTGTATTCTGTATGCTGTATAAGTACTACTGTAAATAGTTCTTCTGAGGCTTTGTACCTAATGCTCCTAAATATTATATATATATATATATATTACAGTTATAATTTCTTGTGGAGATTTTCTCTCCAGGCCTCTGCTGAAAAGGGGATTTGTTTGGCCAGTTAGACTTTCCCAGTAAACAAACAGAATATGTCAATTAATCAGTCTCTAGCCCTTTTGGGTGGAAAAATCACTACCCCAGATCCTAGCCATCTGTACACAGAGTTACTCCCCACTACTGCAACCAAAAATGATACCTGCAAGATGTCCCCTAACTTCCAGAATGTCTCATAGAGGACAGTGCTATGTGTCTCTCATTATCTCCTTGGCCCAGATGCTTTATTGCTTTTTTTTTATCTTGACAACTTTCTGATAGTTATCCTAACTTTTTCTGTCTTGCCAGTGATCTTCTTATTTTTAAACCCCTTCCTTTAACATCTCATATTACATCAGGGGTTTGCTTCTTGCTGGTGCTGAGTCAATGCTCTATTTTAGATGCCCTTTGGACTTATCGTCCTAAATCTAAAGAATAAATCCAATAATCCTGTCATAGAGAGTTCATACAGAAAATTGTAACTGATGCAGGAGTATTCTTAGGTAGCACTGAAGGAAATAATCAAAAATCTGCTGTGCAAAAGATTCCGTGTTGCAACACCCCTCAGTGAACTGCTGAGGTATTATTAAGACTCAGACATTAGCAGTATAAAATTTTCAGTGTAATACTTTCTAAAGCAAAATACATTATTAAGAAATAAGGACAAAACAGATGCCTTACCTTCTGTTGCAGAAACATGAGTATATTATGAGATAATTAAACATGTCAATAACATTGTCAGTGTCAGGGGTGCAACAGGTAGCACATTCACTTTTGGTGCATAAGGTTGCGAATTCTAGAAGCTTACTGGTGCCCTGGCTAAAACTCCCCTACTAGTGGTATAAATGCCACCTCAGGTATACACACACACACACACACACACACACACACAAACACACATACCTCTCAACTGTCCAGATTTTTGCAGCATGTCCAGATTTTATGCCCTATTTTTTGGTCTGTTCCTCACAGAATTTTGGTTTTCTGGGAAATCTCTGGCAAATCATTGTGGACTGAAGTCAGAAAATGTGCATTCAGGAAGATATGCAAGACTGAGATAACTTGTCCATTACTACTGTGTAGGATGCTGTATGGGTCCATGTCACTGTCCTAATCAAACTGTATTTCTGCAAAGTTATATCCAAAAGTAAGTGCACAGTACAAGACTAAACTGTTATGTAGTATTGTGACAACAGCCAGGTTAACCACATATCCATTACCTTTACTTTGGCAGTATTACAATGGAGGTTGGAAATGCAGGACTTGTTCCTGGTGTTATAGGCAATATGTACAACTGTCGAGTCAGAAAGGTAAACAGTTGCTATGGGTAGATGGTTACCAGTACCATCATGAGAAAATAGTGACCAATAAGACATATTGGTGCTGTACAAGGAAGTTAAAGGATAAGTGCAGAGGGAGATTTGTGACAGAATTGATGGGAAATGTGCATAGGTTGGAGAAAAGTACTATGCACCTGATGCTATAAAGTGTGAAATGTATAAGGTTAGGGCAAACATCAAAAGAAGTGCTGAGCACTCTATCAAAAATCCATGTAAGATTGTATCTGAGGTCCTGGCTGATACAGCCAGCACTGTAATCAATTCACTGCCAAACACATCAGTGCTTAAACAAATGGTTAATAGGGTCAGGCAAAGGAAATGGAGGGCTATGTACTCTGATATGCGTTCCCTATGTGACCTTACACCAGATATATTATCTATCAAGACCGGCTAATTTATTGCAGAGCACACAGGCAAACACACATCCTCAGTTTCAGTTGGAAATTGTGTTATTATAATGACAGAGTCTAATTTACGTTTACTTTGCACTTCAGAATACAAACTTGTGGACAGAACTTTCCTAATTAGCACCAGTGATATTAAGCAAGTCTGTTGTATTCATTGCTGTCTGGAAGGAACAACCCTTCATAGGATTATGCCCACTGTATATGGTATTCTACCAACCAAGACAGAAGAGTGCTATGTCAGGTTCTGGACTTGTGTTATATCCCTGTGTGATCACTTTGATGTGTGGTTATGGTCAAGGATGGTCTTGAGTGATTTTGAAAAGGGAGACATGAATTCCATCCAATGGAATTTAATGGACAGTATTGTGAAGGGGTGCTAGTTTCACCTGTGTCAGATTATTTGGAGACAGATACAGAAGCAACATTTAGCCTCTGACTTTGGGAGCAGCATGAATAGTAAGAGGGATATACTTTTAATGCATGCCCTCATGAATCCCATTATGCTCCAATTAATACTCATTCATGACATCATAAGGGACACTGTTAGTGAACCACTGGTATTAGCTAAATGAATGTATGCTCTGAATCAGTTGACTTATCTAGCAATCAAACAAAACAAAAATCTGTATCCTGTAATCTGTGTAAACAGATACATGCGTTAGCATTTATATGTCCTGAGAATATTACAGACACCTTAAATGATAGTGAAATGAATATGCCTCCATCAAGCAGGCAATTGCACACTTTTTTTAGGGAAAATTATGTGCTAGGAAGACCTAGACATTGCAGAATAAGGGGATCAACCACAGAAAGATTACCTCCTCTTTTTGAAGTCACATTTTGGAACCACTGAGATACATTCACATTAGGGTATCCACGGAGTCAGAATGCAGAATGCAGTAGAAGGATGGCATAGATGCCTATGTAGCCTGATAGGTAAACAGAGATTGTACCTGTTGGATGTCCTACATGCTATCGAAATGGAGGAGAACCATGTAGAAGATTTGAAAATTAGGCTGATGGGCTGCTTTCCCTCAACACCAAAGAGAAGACGTCTGGCTGACAAGGAAGTAATGTCTGACAGGATACTATCATGCAGAGGACAGTTTATAACCCATGGTGTCATAGAACCACTTGCTCAACACTGTGCATTTTAGATGTAGTAAAATATAATGGTATGCCGTTCATAGATGCTACCCTTTTCATAACACTGCAGATGAAGTGTCCGTTTGGAGGAATAATCACTGGAAAAGTCACATTTGTGTAATGCACTGTTTCACATAATTTTCACTTTACCCACACAAGCATATGGTGAAAATAAAAAAAATGTGGTGTCACATAAAATAATGCTTCTTATGAACTTTCACAGTGTTGTTGCATCTAAAAAGTCCACCGTATGCACACAATGCAATTAAATAATGGATGTCACTGTAATTCCTTAATCTTTGATGCATACCTCTGCTTAAGGGTAACATTAAAAACCTGTATCTACTGTGCAAAATGCAGGATTCCATCTAAAAGGCAAGTTTGAAACCATTGAATTATGGTCGATTACATCATTTCCAATATTTTGCCTTTTAGACATTGTGGAATTCCACATTTCAGTGTGTTTATGTGAATGTTCGAGTAATGCATTTTGAACATTTCAATGGAAAACCTATGCACACAAATATATATATATATATATATATATATATATATATATATATATATATATATATATATATATATATATATATGGGTCTAGGATTATTCACTGAAAGCACATTTCACTGAAACACATTTGACTGTGGACAATTCAGTGAAAGCTCAATTCACTGAAAAGTAAAGTAACTAAAAGTAAGTAAGGTGGGTTGTGGGGAACTATACACATGGATACTTGCAATTTTAATAAATTACTCTTTTCTAAACTTAATATGCTTGGGCAGTGCAGTGGTGCAGCGGTTAATGCTGTCGCCTCACAGCAAGAGGTACTCTGGTTCGATTCTCAGCTGGGGTGCCTTCTGTGTGGAGTTTGCATGTTCTCCCTGCGTTCGTATGGGGTTCCTCCGGGTACTCTGGTTTCCTACCACATTCTAAAGACATGCTTCTGGAGCATTTCTCCCCGGGCCTCCACTGAAAACAGGATCTGTGGAACCCAGTCAGACTTTCCCGGTCAACAAATGTTAAATAAATAAATATATATCCAAACTATGCAGGGGCTATGCCCCCCACCCCCTTACTATATATTCTAACTCGAGGGTCGCACTATAGTGGGGAAAAGGCCATATATATAAGTTTCAGTGAATTGTACCTGTGAATTACTCCTTTTAGTACTAATAGATGTATATATGTGTTTGATTTATTTTATATATATATATATATATATATATATATATATATATATATACACACACACACACACACACACATTAACATTTTTATGTACTGTCTTTTTAAATGTTCTGTCTGTTTAATTAATTATTATGGTGATGTTAATCATGAGGAGGTTATCTTTGTAATTGTATTGTCTGATGAAGTTTGCCTTTGCTGAGTAAACGAAAGCGCTTACAAAACCTATCTGTGACTTGGGTATTTTTCTTCAAATTCGTTTTTCTGCATTTGTTGGTTTGAGTTTCGTTTAAGGTTTGTGTTAAATGGAATAATCTAACTCTCAACAGTCACAGAGCCTATTTCCAAATGAAGATTTGGCGTCAACACCAGGTGTTAATGCACTGGGGAAGTTGACAGCACTTGTTGAATTATTGACACACCGTGTGGATATTCTATCTAGCCAGGTTGCGGGAACCCCGGCGTTTCCACATAATAATAAGAATCTTTCAACCGGAGGGTCTATTGGGATACCGAACTTGGGGGAACATCATTTGGTGTGTTTCCGTTGTACAGGACAGTCGGAATCCTATGGCATTGGGTTCCGCTTCAAGTTCCGCCTCCACTATTCCGCTCTCTGGTTTACGTACATCACCAAATACAAATGGAGGCTCTAGAAATGGACAGATGGATTTATTTCCTAATGGGGCTGTAAGTAATCTAAATTCCACTCTACCTAGTCTAACTGATTGGTTTAAAGATCCTGCATCATTTTCTGGTAATTTAGAAACCAACATACAAGTGGATCTAAATAACCCTAACTGTACCAACACTGTAAACAATCTGAAAATGTTTGATACTAAACTTTTCCGTTTTTAGAAGCTACAAATTGAAATCCAGTATCTGACGGAATGTGTCAATCGCCAGCAAGTTCCGAAAGGACTGAGACTCTGGCGGTATCCGACCGGTTTATGTAATAATTCTCCTTTGCATTTAGAGTTGGTTAAACTGTTCGATAAGCATGGGTGTGAATACCTTAACCTTTTGATTAAAGATTATACAGTACAAACAGAGATTCTTAAAAATGAGTTATCTACACTTGATAATGTTATACGGATTGATAAAGAATTTGAAAGGTACAGATTTGACTTTATGCGTATATTCTCAAGTATTGATGGTGCTTTAAGTAAAATTAGAGACAACAAGGTTAAGAAGCTTAACTGGGACCATGTTGCATATGCCAAAGGCAATGCTTACCCTGCACCACGGTCCAATGGTTTAAATAATGTACTTGGTGAGAATGATAGAGGCTTACCCAATGATTTACAACTTAGTTTAGATAACATTGAAGGGGGTAATGCTGTTTCAAATGATGATTCCCCGACTGAGAACCCTACACTCAGGAGAAGTGAACGTCTTAACAATAGATCTAATACAAATAGTGCTAATGTTGATGGCACTAATGTTAGATTTCCTCAGGTTTTTTCGAGGGCAAGAATGGGGCCAAAGGAGGCCAAGTGAATTATACATCGCAACAACAACGGTGGAAGAAAAAAACGCCAAACAAATGGAGGAAATAGAAGGAAATTTGGACATAATTTTACCTATTGCTAATGGTGACATACCTGTTATTTTGACCAATAGTACTAATGACTTTAAAATTTATAATTATTCTAGCTTTGTGCCTTGTCCACTACAGATTGAAGTGTTGGCAAAAGGATGTATTTTTGTCCCTTCCTTCGGGGGGGATATGGCTAGAACGTTGGTTGACTTAAAATTATACACTAGAAAGTTGAACTTACATGTTATGTTTGGGAACAATTCTAGTATTGTGAATGAATTTAGGATTGCCAGTGTGTTTAACCCCTTATTACATCCGGCTATTTCATTATTTGAAAAAGTGTGTTCTAATGATATCAGGACTTCTTTTAATAATAAAGCTCCTTATAGAACTCAGGAATTTAATCTTTCTAAAGAAGAAAATGATGCATTTAAATCACTGAATTTTGCCAATATCTGGATTATTAACCTGGACAAGGGAGGGGGATTAGTCTTTATGAATAATGAAACATACATAGAGAAAAGGAAAACCCTCCTTTTGAGTGAAGCTTATATTAAAGTTTCTAAGAATGAAATAAATGGGGCATACCAACGTTTTAAAGGGTTCATTACTGATCTTTTTATTGATGGCAGTATTGATATTGACACATTTAATTATCTTTGTATAAATTACCCAATGACCCCTGTAATTTTTGGGCTGCCTAAAATACATAAAGATCTTGGAGACCCTCCTTTTTGCCCCATAGCTTATGGAAGGCAGTCTATCACATATGGCTGTGCCAAATTTGTGGACAGTAAATTGAAAATGGCTATTAGGGATGAATCACAAATATGTAGGGATTCTTGGGCATTTCTAGAAAGTATTAATAAAATTACTTTCTCTGAAGAGTATAACTTCCTTACCATAGATGTACATGATTTGTACACTGTTATACCCCATGATATTGGATGTGAATGGGTAAGGGAGTTTCTTTTGGAGAAATGAGTTGAAGGTACCATCATTGATTTGATTTTGTATTTATTGGATTTGGTCCTTAAAAATAACTATTTTATGTTTGATCAGGAATTCTATCTCCATAAAACGGGTGTATCTATGGGTTCTCCTTGTGGGTGTACCTTTGCTAACACAGTGATGGCTTTTTGGGAAAAACAATTTATTTTTAAAAATGTTGAATTTCAACAAAAACCAGTGTGGTACACCCGTTTCTTGGATGATATTTTTATTCTTTGGAAAGGGGACCAATTTTCGGCAGACTTGTTTATTCAAGAGATTTTGAAGTATACTGAATTTCTGAAATTCACCTGGGAATTCCATACTGAAAGAATTTCCTATTTGGATGTTAATTTGATAAAAGATGTTCCTAATCATAGATTTATTTCAAGAATTTATAGGAAACCTACATATTCTAATGCCTTTCTACATTTTACTAGTTGCCACCCTAAATTTCAGAAAAGGGACGTTGTTAAGGGGCAACTAGTTCGGGCGGCTAGAATGGTTACCTTGGAATCTTATTTTTTAGATGAGTGTGACAATTTAAAAGAAATGTTTTTGAAACGTGGTTACCCTAGTATCTGGTTGGATGAATTGATAGAGGAGGTCTATCAGAAAAGATTGAATGGTTGGTTCATTCGACTTCTAAACAAAATAGAATTAGATGAACCGTTAAATCTGAATTCTGAATTAGATAACCCTCATGCAGATTTTAGGATGTATGTATCACCTAATCATTTTTTGATGGACACCAACTCTAGGGTCAGTACAATTGAAAATAATAATAATAACGTTTCACAATTGAATGATGGGAAATTGAGTTTTACTACAACATATTCCTTGAATTTTTCTATAGTTAGATCTATTCTTTATAAGAATTGGTGTTTTCTTACTGAAGACCACACTATCTATAATTGTATTGGTGATCGTCCTAAGGTAACCTTTAGGAAGGGTAGGAACATTAAATGTCTCTTGGAAAACCAGACTTTGAACCCTTATTCACCTTATAACGGTATGTATAAGTGTGAATCCTGTATGTGGTGCAAATACATTAGTGTAAGAAAATCTTTTTGCATCCTTGATAAAAAATACAATATAATGGGTAAATACAATTGTAATTCTAAAGGGGTCATTTACCTCAGTGCTTGCATTTTATGTAATGCTTTTTATGTAGGTAAAACTGAGAGGCCCCTTAAGAATAGAATTTATGAACATCTATATGCTCTAGAGAAGTCTAATTTAAATAATGCTTTAGCCAAACATATTAATTCTAATCCTAATCACAAATTTGAATGTACTGTTATTGATAAAATACATGAAAATGTCAGAGGTGGGCCTTTTTCACTTAAATTAGATGAAAAAGAATTGATATGGCAGCTAAAACTGAATGCCATGGCCTTCCCTGGCTTAAATGACTCCATTTCTATTAGTAGTGTTTTAAAAATGAGGGCACTTATGAAATAATAATTCTCATTTATTGTTGTCTTTATTTATTTATATATATATATATATATATATATATATATATATATATGTGTATATATATATATATATATATATGTTTTTTTTATAACTATGAACTATACTTGGAGCTTATTTATATATGTTTAATAATAGGTATGTACCTGTGAATTATTCCTTTTAGTACTAATGCATGTATATATGTGTGTGATTTCTTTTATATATATATATATATATATATATATATATATACATTAACATTTTTATGTACTGTCTTTTAAATGTTCTGTCTGTTTAATTAATTATTATGGTGATGCTAATCATGAGTCCTTATTTAACAAGGTTGTCTTTGTAATTGTATTGTCTGATGAAGTTTGCCTATGTTGAGTAAACGGAAGTGCTTACAAAACCTATCTGTGACTTGGGTGTTTTTCTTCAAATTTTTTTTTCAGTGAATTGTGCTTTCAGTGATTTGTGCACAGTCATTTGACTTTCAGTGAAATGTGCTTTCGGTGAATAGTCCTAGACCCATATATATATATATATATATATATATATATATATATATATATATATATATGGGTATACTTTACATGATCGACTCTTCAGAAAGTCGACTTTCATATGGCAGAGACCATATGATCGACTTTCAAAAAGTTGACTATGTAAAATAAACACATAATACACACCAAACAATTGCTCCACCCCCTCGTAACTTAAATATACCAACTCCAAGATCGCACTACACTGCGGAAGAGGAACTGTTCCAATTCCGCACTGTACGGAGATAGCGGTTCCCCATGGTCGGCTTTTCGAAAGTTGATCATATGGTCTTGGCCATATGAAAGTCGACTTTCTGAAAAGTCAACCATGTGAAGGGGACCTACACACACACACACACACACATATATATATATATATATATATATATATATATATATGTGTGTGTGTGTGTGTGTGTGTGTAAGGAACATAAACATTTGAGCATTATAAACAGGCTATAGATATATTAATGGTTAAACAATCCACTCAACAATTTTCTGTAAAGCCAAACATAATCAGCAGATACCAGTGCAGACATACTTGAGGTAAAACCTTTTAATAAGTTATGTGCCCAATTCCAAAAGAATCAGTGGAACTGCAATCCCAATCTCCCATGAAATTAATATAGGTGTACCTTGTAGGTGCTAAAATGCCCATTTGGAAATTCTCCATATCATAAGTCCAAACCAGTGCAAATTAGTGAAGGGTGTGAACCTGTTGGTCAAACAGGGCCATGACAGTATAATGCAGAGTCTATGTTTTATTTTGTTGTAAAATACAACTTAAGTGGTGGACATTATTGCACACTGGTGCCAGTTATGTAGGCACTCCACCACATAATGTTGACAATTGTAGGTATGTACCTTTTGATTAAAAGGAGGTAGTCTCCCTTAGCTTTTGTCCTCTTTTGTTCCTTGCTGTAGATCAATGTGTGTGTACCTTTAAAAAGCTATCCAAGGGCTTGCACAAGTGTATAAAAACTGAGCACGTGTGAGCCTGACTGCCATTTTGTAGTAACCTGTTGAGATATAAGCATGTATGTTTGCAAGGACTGACTGTTAGTCAGTTTGTTTATATTTTATGATGCTTCTATCCATCCTAATGTGTTTCTATGTATTAAGGCATCTAAACGAAATACCTAGCCTGCTTGTCATCTATGTTAGAGAGGGATGAGCAACATGGTGTCAAAAGAGGCATGTCTAAAGGGCATGGTGTTAAAAGGAACCATGGGCAAAACAACTTGTTGCCAGAAAGAGCTCCAGTTTCTTCAATTTAAGTCTGAGAGGCACCCAGTTAGCATTGGAGGAATATAAATGAGTGAATCATCCCTACTACACGTATAATTCACAAAACAAGTCAGAAACAAATTTCAGATGTTAAAACTTGCTCAAATAATTTCTTATTCACAAAATATGAAACGAGGCATACAGAACGCTCTAAACAATATTCAAATAAACCGATATGTCTGATATTGATAAAAATATTTGAATTACTATAGAAATTTTTGAAATAAAGTCCAAATTGCATAAAATTAATAAAATAAAAGAGGAAAAAAACTGCATTTTCACTAAGCACAATGTTTTTGTATTAATTAAAGATATCCGAGTTATCAGAAGTGTATAAAGTGCTTGCATGTTTGTGCAGTATAACAGTAAAGTCATTATAAAAAATACAACCATTTTAGAGCACATTTTACAAAGTACAGTATTTTGAAGAGTTTATTGTGCATTTGAATATTATTACAAGTTCACAGAATAGTTTGTTCATACATAATTAGAAGGGTCATATTTTTTTGTGTGTTTGTGCATACTTTGTGGGCATGGCAGATGAATCCAGTGCACTTGTATTTGACCTTAATATTGCAGAGAACAAGACAGTGTTTGAGAAAGAGTATGACATTTTCATACAGGCTGCATTTTCTGATAAAGTTAACCCCACAAATGCATTTATTCTGCTTAATTTAGCTGGGTCAGAAGCCGTTGAAAGGGAACATTCATTTGTGTATGCACCTGCAATTTTTGCAGGATAGGGGGAAAACAGTCATATTGCTGTACTGGCTGAGTCAAAGGAGTATGCTGAGTGCTTAAAATGTAAATTTAGAGAAATGTGTAACCCCCAGACAAATGTTACAATGGGAAGGGACTTATTTTATACAAGGGATCAAAAGCCTGGTGAAAGTTTTGCAGCATATATAACTGACTTGAGGAATAAGGCTAAAACTTGCAGATTTGATGATTTAATGAATGAGTTGATAAAAATACTTTTGTGTGGTATTAAAGATGATGCTGTGAGAAAGATTTTCCTTCATGACAGTGATTAAACTTTGAAGAAGGCCATTTAGATTTGTCAAATGTACGAGCTCACAGAAAAGCACACAAATATGCTTACAATAACTTCTACAGCTCATGTTGATAGTATGCAGCACTAGGTTAAAAGAAACAAGCCTAAGCACATGGCAGCAACTGTAGCTCATGCAGTACCCACTGGTAAACCCCAGAGCTTTCCAGCAAATTCCAGAGTTTGCACAGTCTCAATGAAGCACAAGAGTGAGTCAGCAAACTCAAAGCATAGGCCTCAAACTAGTTTAATTGCCAGTTATCATAATTGTGGTGGAAATCATGAACCTAAAAGGGAAAAGTGTTTAGCTTTTGGTCAGCAATGCCACACATGCAATAAATGGAATAATTTGAAGAGGTTTTGTAAATGAAAAGGCCAACATTCTTTTATTAAAAGGGAACATTTCAAGAAATTAGTTAATCAATTAGAAAGCTGCAGCCCTACTCTTTATGTTGATGGTGTGCCAGTGCTTCATGAAACAGTTAATGCAGTAGATTTGAATGCAAAGTATGAAGTGTTTTGTACTATTCAGATAAACAGAAAACCCATTGAGCTCAAAGTTGACACAAGTTCTAAGTGCAATGTTATGTCAGCAGAAACATTTCCTAAAGTGTGTCATGGTGAAAGACTTGATTTGGCAAAGTTTTCAAAACTTCTTGCTTATGGTAGTGAAAGAATTCAGACTGAAGGCTCAGTAGTACTTTCATGTTACTCTTCTGTGATATGTTAGACTTGTTATTTTATGTGGTCAAGAGGCACAACCAGTCATTATTAGGGCTCAGAGACAGTTTGAAAATGGGACTGCTTTCATTTAATAAGAAAGTCCATCAAGTTAGCTTGAAAGACCACTACTCTAATTTGTCCCAGTATATTTTTTTCTACCTATGCTGATCTTTTCGAAGACAAACTAGGGAAGCTTCTAGTTGTGTACTCCATTAAGTCTGATAGAGATGTCAGTCCAGTTATCAGGCCAGCCTAGAAGGTTCCAATAGCCATACAGGAAAGAGTCAAAGCTGATCTAGATAAAATAGTGAGACAAGCTGTGATTTGTCCAGCAGACAAACCAACTGAATGAGTATCTTTCATGGGGGTAGCTCATAAGAACAGCTCAGATGACATCAGAATATGTATTGCTCCACAAGATTTGAATAAAGCACTAAAAATACCTCATCATCCAATGTGCACAGTCGAAGAAGTCGCAGCTCTGATGCCAAATGCCACTATTTTTTCTGTCTTAGATGCAAAGAGTGGATTTTGGCAAAAACAGCTTGACAAGAAATCCTCGCTGCTCACTACTTTTGTTACCCTGTTTGTAAGGTACAGATTTTTGAGAATGCCATTTGAGATAAATTCTGCAAGTGAAGTCTTTCAACAGGCAATGGAGCAAGTTTTTTCTGCATATCCTTGTGCTATTTTAGTAGACAACATATTAGTAGGAGGTAATGGTGAAGCTGAGCATGACAGAAACCTCAGGAAAATTCTAGAAAGAGCACATCAAGTGAATCTTAAGCTCAATCCATGAAAATGCGAATTCAGGATACAAGACGTTACTTATGTTGGTCATTTATTTACCATTTCAGGCCTATGACCAGACCCTTCTAAACAAACACCTATTCTCGAGATGCCAGCTCCAGACATTATTCAAGCCCTGCAATGTTTTCTTGGCATGGTCAACTATTTAGGCAAGTTCATTCCAGACTTGAGACATCTTCTAGCACCACTTAGAGAGCTGAAATGTAATGATGTATCCTGGTCATGGCTAGAGCAACACCAAACAGCATTTGATGTCCTGAATCAGAGAACTGCTAGTCCACTAAGTCTTAGATACTATGATGAACACAAGCTAGTCACACTTTCATGTGATGCTTCAAAATTTGGTCTTGGTGCAGTCATTCTTCAAGAGGGTCAACCTGTTACCTATGCATTGAGAACTCTTACCCAAGGTGAAATGCAGGATGCTCAGATTGAGAAAGAGGTTTTGCAAATGTGTTTGCATGTTCAAAGTTCCACAATTATATTTATGGTATTTCTATCCCAATCGAAATAGACCACTAATCTCTAGTTACTATCCTGAGAAAGCCTATGCATTCTGCTCCAGCCAGATTGCAATGCATGATGTTGAGATTGTGAAAGTATCATTTCACGCTTGTCTACAGGAAAAGCAAACTTCTTCATCTTGCTGATGCATTGTCCAGATCACCCGGAAACACCAGTGAACAGCATGAGAATGAGAACCTTGATTTTTAAGTCATGGAAGTGAGAAATCTTTCTTCCACATGTCTTGATGAGCTGAGAGACCACACAGCCACAGATCCAGTTTTACAGAAGCTCAACCACTTTATCAATCAAGGATGGCCATCAAAGCAGTCTAGTTTACCTCAAGAAGTGCAACCTTATTTTCCATACAAACATGAGATTTTGTCTGACAATGTTATCATTATGAAACATCCAAAAGTAATTGTTCCCAAAGTCCTTGCAAAAAGAGTACATTACTATCTTGCATCGTGGTCACCCAGGAACTGACACTACCAAAAGAAGGGTCAGAGGACTAGTATTTTGGCCTTCTATGTCACAAGACATTGAGAGAGTACTTTCATTTTGTTCTGTGTGTAACGGTACTAAGCCACATAAACAGAAGGAGACACTTCAGCTAAACCAGATTCCTGAACTACCTTGGTCGACAGTAGCCACCTACATTTTCACATGGAATGGTCAACATTATTTGGTATTAGTAGACTCATATTTAAATTGGTTTGAGATTAATTTACATCCTAACCTAGCATCCAATACTGTTATTACTAAGATGAAGCATCATTTTGCAGTCCATGGTAGTTTGCACAAATTTATTTCTGACAATGGCATGCAGTTTACAAGCCAACAGTTCAAAAGATTTGCTGAAGAATGGGGCTTTATTCATGTTACAAGTAACCCAGAGTATCTGCAGCAAATGGTCTGGCAGAACATACAGTTCAAAGTACAAAGCCGCTACTAGAAAAGTCAAAACAAGATAATAGTGATGCTTTCCTGAATTTCTTGACTCTCAGAAATATTCCTTTGGATAAACATCTTGGTTCACCTGTTCAGAGACTTCTGTCGAGACAAATCAGAACCACAATACCAATCAGTAGTCAATTGCTGGTTCTATGTGTCAAAAGCAACAGGTCAGTGAAAACCAACCTGTTGAAATGTTTAACCTAGAAGTCCTACTACGATAAGACTAGCAAACTGCTGAATCCATTATGACAAAGAGAAGTGGTAAGGATGCAAACTTCCAAAGGTTATGATCGGATTGGTGTTATGAAGAATATTTGTCCAGAGCCAAGATGGTACATTGTGGAATAACAAGGAGCAGAGTTTAGGTAAAATCAAAAACATCTGATACTGATATCTGAGACTATACTACAACACATAGCCTGTGAGAAAGACTCTTTATCTCAGAGTGCGTTGTCCAGTGTTCCAGTTCCAGAGATTACTCCCATTCTTGTGATGAATACAGATGTTCCAGATATGAGTTTTCACAGAATACTGTCCTTGCTAAATCCAGGCCAGATTGCTGTGTTACCAGATCCCCCACTCTGGAATCATAGATCGACTTACTAAGCTGGGCATTAATCCCTACATCACTCGATGGGTTGCCAACTGGCTTACTGACAGAACCCACACTGTAAAAGTAGCCGACTCCAAATTCAGCTCCAGACAAGTGAAAAGTGGAGTACCTCAGGGTTCAGTCCTGGGACCGCTCTTGTTTGGCATCTACTTCTCTGAAGTACAGGCCAACACTAAGGAACTCCGGCTAACAAAGTTGGCAGATGTCTGCAAACTGGGAGCCATTACTGAATCCCCAAATGATGTGGATACTCTACAAAAGGGCCGTAGAGAAACAGATGCTTGGTGCCAGAGCCATGGGCTCAAGCTCAATGCCAAGAAATGTACAGTTATCCCCTTTGGGAAAAAACATGCACCCATGAATTACCACATAGGTGGCAGTACACTAAACACCGAAAGTGTGATAAGAGACTTAGGGACACAGGTGGACAGTGGTCTCACCTTCGATAACCACATCGCCACGACATTCAGGAAATCCTTCTATGTAGCACACCTCATCACTAAGAGCTTTTCATCCAGAAAAAAGGAGGTCATTGTCCCATTGTACTCATCCCTCATTAGACCCATTATAGAATACAACGGCCCATTTGGTATGTACCTCTGAAGACATCTGCAACAACTGGAAAGGCCGCAGAAATACCTCAGTAAAAGAATCACAGGCCTAAAGCAGATGTCCTATGCTGACCATCTTAATAAACGCCAGCTATATTCTATCACATATCGTCTACTCAGAGGGGATCTCTGCTTAACATACAAGGCCATGTCAAACCCAGAGCTTTTGGACATGCTACACTTAAAGAAATTCCAATCCCTCAGAGCCACACGCTCCACAGATCTAATCCTTGTCATCACAATAAACAAAACATGCTGGAGGGATAGGTTCCTGACCCATTGACTCCCCAGACTCTGGAATAGACTGCCCATACATGTCAAGCAGAGCCCCTCTTTGGCCCTCTTCAAAAGGAACCTTGACGATTGGATGGGAGAAAGGAAATACACCATAGTGATCATGTCAGTCACCCTGCTAGACAGGGGTCCAGAGAAGTAAACAGTGTGGGAAGAAATAGCCAGGGAATTCTTATGGCTAGGCTTGTATAGGCCCTAGGGCGGATAGCCTAGTACCAACCTATGAACCTATGGTCATATCTCCAGACCATGTAATAGATACATGGCAACTTGGACATGAACATTGTGTTTGTTTCTAATTCTATAATAATGCATGTCTAACTCCAGTGTTATTTTCTGCTAAGGGCAATCTTTTCAAGATGGAGGATGTAAGTCAATATGTGTGTGTGTATGTACATTTAAGAAGCTATCCAAGGGCTTCACAAGTGTATAAACAGTGAGCATGTGCGAGCCTGACTGCCATTTTGTAGTAAGCTGTTGAGATGTAAGGATGCATATTTGTAAGGTCTGTCTGTTAACCAGTTTGTTTATATTTTATGATGCTGCTATCCAGCCTGTGTTTCTATGTATTAAAGCATCTAAACACAATACCCCACCTGCTTGTCATCTATGTTAGAGAGGGACGAGTGACACTTGTCCAGTGACTGTCACCTTAATGACACTGTTTCTCTTTTATCTACAGTCAGGTTACTGAATAAATCTCACAAATCACACTAACATGAAATGTCCTATAGCTGCTGACCTCTGTTGCTATATTTGCAATTCAGCTACAAGTTGATCATTATTATTCCCCAATTACATTTCTTCCATGCTGCCCATGCCTTATCTGTCCCATTATTTCCACATTACTTATCAATACAATGATTGCTGTTACATCTTACCCTTCTATCTCCTTCCTAGATGTGATATAGTACCTGCTGAACATCTGCTCCTCAGTTGGCATTGGATATAGACTTGATAATGTTGTGGTACACTGCACATACCTAATTAGTCTTGTGGTACACTGTACATACCTAATTAGTGTTGTGGTACACCGTGCATACCTAATTTGTCTTGTGGTACACTGTGCATACCTAATTATTGTCCATAATACAGGAATAGCATAGTACATCATTTTAAGGCAAACTAGCGGGTTAGATAGAATATCTAACCACTTATCCCTTCCCTCACTCATGTATATTAAAAGATTGTGTCTTTGTTGACTGCTCAGGCTAGAGGTTACTTACAATGCAAAGCCTCCATGATGTTATGTACTCTTTTATAACACAGCCTCCATAATGTTGCCATACTCTTTTATAACACAGTTTCTGTAATGTTGCCAAATTCTTTTATAACAGAGCCTCCATAATGTTGCCATACTCTTTAACAGGATGTTCATGCAGATATGCAGAGTGTTTCTGCACCTGACCTCTTTGTCACTTTCCACATGGAGAACCATTCATCTACAACCCCTTTTTTCCCATTCTTTCCACATTGGGTTAAGATGTCACTTCAACAATGACAATCATCTAGTTTACACCACCAGGTGGCTAACCCTACCACTGTAGTTCATCCAGACTACACACTTGTATACCTATGGCCAATTTAGAGTGTCCAGTCCACCTACTGCATTTCTTTGGAATGTGGGAGTAAACTAGAACACCTAGAGGCAGGGACGTTGGGAGGCATACGTACTGTACTAATTTCAGTACAACTTTTTTAGAAGAGGGGGTAGCTTTTAAAAAAAAAAAAAAAAAGTACATACATATTTATTCCTTTTTAAAGGGTATCGGCTCCTTTAAGGAGGATACCAGCCAGTCAGAAGGAAGATCACGTCATGTCCGGCTCGGCTAGCTGCGAGCGGGAAATGTGCAGTAGTGAGCGAGCGGAAGAAGACAATCGCAAATGGATTATCACTGCGAAGAACTGTAGTTGGACTTTCACTGTGAGCAGAAAATGTAGTTGGACTTGGAAGGCAATCACAAACAGATTATCAGGTAAGAGAGTGTGTGTACAGATGTGTGTGTTGGATGGCAATCACGAACAGAGTTGAGAGAGTGCATGTAATGAGCGAGACTGGAAGGCAACCGTGTGTGTGTGAGACTGGAATTTGGAAGGCAAGTGTGTGTGTGTGCGATTGGAAGGCAAGTGTGTGAGATTGGAAGGCAAGTGTGTGTGTGTGAGATTGGAAGGCAAGTGTGTGTGTGTGTGAGATTGGAAGGCAAGTGTGTGATTGGAAGGCAAGTGTGTGTGTGAGATTGAAAGGCAAGTGTGTGTGTGTGTGTGTGTGTGTGTGTGTGATTGGAAGGCAAGTGTGTGTGTGATTCGAAGGCAAGTGTGTGTGTGTGTGTGTGTGTGTGTGTGTGTGTGTGTGTGTGTGTGATTGGAAGGCAAGTGTGTGTGTGTGAGATTGGAAAGCAAGTGTGTGAGATTGGAAGGCAAGTGTGTGTGTGTGTGAGATTGGAACGGCAAGTGTGTGTGTGTGAGACTGGAAGGCAAGCGTGTGTGTGATTGGAAGGCAAGTGTGTGTGTGATTGGAAGGCAAGTGTGTGTGTGATTGGAAGGCAAGTTGTGTGTGATTGGAAGGCAAGTGTGTGTGCGTGTGTGTGTGTGTGTGTGTGTGTGTGTGTGTGTGTGTGTGTGTTTGTGTGTGAAATGCCCCCGCATAATACACCTGCTGTCTATAGGTGTTCAGGCTCAAGCCCTCTACCTTTGCTTCAGGGTAAGAAGAGCCTAAAATCCCTAACCACCACCATTTCTGAACTTTGTTCAGATTTGCTTTTCTAATGGTTGTGAGCTATGGTGAGAACTGAAGTTGTATTTCTCCCATTATTGTTTTTGTTTGTCCAGGTTTTTGTGCTTAGGTGTGAAGTGAGAACTGAATTTGTATTCCCTAATTATTGGCTTTGTTTGTCCAGGTTTTTTGTGCTAAGAGGTTGAGAGGTATCTAAATGATAGCCATTAAGTTTGTCTTCCTATTTTTCAAATTGCTGATTTAGCATAGTGGTATGTTGCACTGAGTGTAAGACATGCATGGTAATAACACAGCATTTTATTCTAGCAACTTTCCAAAATTATACAAGCAATGTTTAAAATGTGTCCCTGGTTTTTGGGCTTTTGTCCCTCCCCCAATAAATGTTGGCTTTTTCCAGATTTCTTGTGTTGCAAAGTTCAGAGATACAGCTGAGTGTCGACATTTTACAAGGAGCTGAGTGCTGCAGGGGAACTAAAGTTTAGTAGTGCTTATGCTGAGTCTGCTTGTACTGTTAATAGCACAGCAGGTAGTGTACTTGCTTTTGATGCAGAAGGCTGTGGGTTCTTCTCCCACAGGAGGTAGATGCATTGTTGATACTGTAATGTCTTATAAAGGGGGTGGATGCTGTAGTCCGGTTTGATGAAGATATCTAGTAGTAACTATGAACCTGGTATCAGTTTGCCATCCATTCCCTATTGCAATATTACTAGTGTATCATTGTTTTTAATACAACATAGGCAATTTATTCCTCAAAGGCAACAGGCAGTTTATTTGTAGATGAAATCATGAAATATAAATTTGTTTGCTAGCAGCAGCCTCTTCATTAGTTACAGATTTCTTTAATGTGGAATTATGTAGATGGCTTTTACAAGTTCAGAGATTGTGCATATTTACTGATACTGGTGGACTGTAGAAGTTTGAGTAGACTTTTATGATGGAAATGTTATGAATTGGGCTGTTTTTGTCATTATTGGTGCATGCAGATTTAATGATACTGGTGGACTGTAGACGTTTGAGTAGACTTTTATGATGGAAATGTTATGAATTGGGCTGTTTTTGTCATTATTGGTGCATGCATTTTGTTTCATTGTTTATTGGAAATATGTTCAAAACAATAAATTTAAAATGCTGTCTAACAACTGTACTGTATTGTACAAGGAATATAATTTAATACAATTAGGAAGGTGTATCAAAGAGCACATGTATGTTTCATGTGCAAGGGGCCTATGTTATGAAAACAGCCCAAAGTTCATCTTTAACTGCCACTGGCAAAATGTATTTTCTTTGAATGTGAGTTTCAATGAATGTGAGTTTCAAGGGTAGAGAAGTTTTAATGCTAAGTCTAGTTTCATTGTGAGACTGCATTGCTTTGTTTAGCAGATATTTATTGGTGTTTGTGCTGTAAAATGCAAAATAAAACTTTTCTGGCAAATCATTTAGGAATGAAGTCACTAAATAATGACTGACATTAGGTTTCAGACATCATAATCTTCAGAAAAATGCATGCTAAAGCAAGACCTGATATTCTATCAAGTGTCTTAAGTTTATACAAGATCATTTTTTAGTACTGTTTGTATGTTCCCCCAATATATGTGGCCTTGTCCAGATTTCCTGCATTAAGAGGTTGAGAGGTATGTGCAAATAAATCACTTTATGGAATTAGGAATATCCAAACCTCTCAACTGTCCCCAATTTTGGCTCAAAATGTTGCTCTCCCCCTAATAATCTCTCCGCAAAATAGCAATTTTGGAAGAAAACGTGGAGGGTTTACTTTTATAAATAACTGTAATGATCAGAGTTATACATTACTTTTATTTCAGAAATGCATGTAGATTAATTTTGCCAGCTGCTCAAGTTAAAACTGTGCTCATATTAAAATGGTGTCCCTTCTTTGACAGGTTCCCAGCTGTATTGCCTGGCCATCCTCTACCCCAACTACCATGCTGCATTTTTCAAAGAACTGACTTTCAGGTTCATTTTCAATTCAAGGAACTGAGTTTGAGTGAATTTATATTATATTACTGAAGAGGCATTACAGCGAATGCCTCTTCATCGACACTAAGAATGAACCATGAATTACGAGAATGGCCGTAGCTTGGCTGGGGAGGAGGGTAGCAGTTTGAGAGCTGTGAGTACAAATTTGAAAATCCTAGCTACAACCCTGCCTAGAGGAAACCTATGTGAACACAGGAAGGACATACAGACTTTGCACAGATGGTACTCTAGCCGAGAATCGAACCAATGAACCTGTTGTTATGAGATGACATCACTATCTGCTGCACCACTGTGCTATCCACTGTCTCCCTTTTTAGAATCTCTACATTTTTATTAAACTAAAATCTAATAATGATGAACCTAATTTATAGATGAAAATCACACATAATATTAGACATATTTATATTTATTCATTACCTTATGTTTTGATCGAAACTCAGTTGCCTTCAGTTTTGTAGCAAGCTTAGTACAATTCTAACCTTAGGTAGTGGACAATCTTTCAAAATTATAAAAATGAGGAACAACTATTACAACTTTAAACATTTTTCAGTATAACTAATCTTAAATTTCAGAATGAAAGCAATCATTAAATTATTTTGTAATGATCTTTAGAAGCATAATTTAACAAGTAATAGATGTGAATATTGTTTTTGCTCTACATTAACTTTAAGTATATATTCTTGCCTTTCCCCACATGTCTGTGGTAAACATACTGGGGGCTTAAGCATCAGTCTGAAAGAAATCATGCTGTGGATAATTCTTCCCCTGGAAGAAAAAACATTTCTATTTACATAATTCTTAGCTTCTTAACTGAAAATTATACAAATCAAATAAGATCAATTCAGATCCACATACTATTATAAAAATGTTAACTGTGCACCCTCCCACTTTGAATGAATTTCATGTGGATTCCTTAATAAAATACACATTACTTTCTAATGTCAGGCTTAAAACTGAGAAACTGAAGATGCTTAAAGATATTAACTTTGATGGGTTCTCCCCACAGTTCTATAAAGTCTCTATCAAGTAACTGTTACTTAATAAGCCAGCCCTTCAATTAAAATTCATACATCAAATCCCTGTACAATTTTCTGGAAATGTTCTCCTATAACATTTTCTTAAAAATGAAACATGGATCTACCATACTGTGATTCATGCAGACTCATCAGCTTGTTTAGTGTTGACTACAACACATTTATCTAAGTTGAATATCCAATTTAATCCAGGCCAGTGTGTTTTTATTTACAAATACCAAATCCAGGATAATATTAAAAAGTCATATTTACCATGAGACATGCTTTTTGCAAATGACAAAAACAAACAAAAAAATAGCTGTATTAGACTATAATATCTAACACAATTACATATACATTTTTGAATGAAGAACTACATATTAGTATACTTTCATTTTCCTCTTTTGTGTATATGTATGAGCACTGAACTATATCCATCATACCGGACTTCTATTACATTTGTGTATTTTATATCTATGCTTTTCATTACAGTTAATAAATTAACTATACATTCAATTACCAGTCCTTCCTACTAAGAATTATTATATTGAAACAACAACATGGAGCCTTTTTCATTCCTTATAAACTCCCTGTAATATTTAATTCTGCATTTACTAATTGAAGAAAATAAACTCCCTCTATGACAGTTACATGGTTTCATGTTTCACGCATGCCCACACATTTAAAATTTTGGGTTTAATGCACAATATATTATGAACATTAGGTAGAGTGATAATCTAATATAAGTGTAGAAGATTATGGGCCGGATTCACGAAGGTTTGCACGGAGTCTAAGAGTAGAGTAAGACTCCAGACATGCAATATGTCTGCCGAGCGATCCAGCAACAGCCGGCAGGGGTGTGCATGAAAGCTCCTAAAACGACTCTTGCACGGACAGTGTTATGTTATGCAAATGACCTCATTTGCTGCTGAAAGCTATGAAAATGAGGTAAATTTGCAATCCAGGAAACACTAACCTGTCTGAGTAAGAGTAGAGTTATTTACAGAAATGTACTCCCTTGGTAACGGAGTACCATTCTGCAAATAGCAAAATGGAGCTGTGACAGCTCCAAATAAAGGATATATCCAGTTGCGGAAGCATGCCAATGGCCAAATATAAGGCCATTGGCATTTTAATCTGTTGCAAAATATTAAAAATATTTTTTTCCCCCGATCTCTGATGTTTAAGCATAGCGCAGCGCCGTGCAAATGTGCAGCGCTATAAAAACCAGAAAATAAAAACAAAAAAGCCAAAAATAGGCATCTTATTAAAAATATTCCTCTGCCATGCAGGTGAATGGCAGGCTGAAGACAACATGGCTACTGAGTAGTGGTTGCTAAGGGGGCAAGCTCAGTTTGAGAGATGTAACCAAGCATTAGTAGGAAATCCTATGCAAATGAGGGTAAGGATAGCGAATCCCAATTTTCCCTGCCATGTGAACCATGTCTCTAGAGTATAAGTGTAGGATTAGGGGAGTAATAGAGTAGAAGATAGGTGACATCATGAGGGGTATGTATCAAAGACTGTAAGCTTATTGGAGCAGAGTGTCATGTGTTTGTTGTGAGCTACTCAGGACTGGAAGAGGCATGTCTACAGTTGTCTTAACTGAAACTCAGAAACCGAAGGTGCATGCCGTGGATATCACTAAAGTTTCTTGCAAAGATGCTTACACTGTGTGCGCACGTGTGCATGCCTGTAAACCCATCTAAGCCTGTGTGCACGTGTGTGCACCAGTGAAAGCCTGTGTAAGGCTGTCTAGGCCTGTGTGCATGCATGTGCACCCGCCTAAGCCTGTGTAAGCCTGTGTGCGCGCATGTGCACTCTCATGCTCATGTTTGCGCTTGTTTGCGCTGCGCTGCCCCCTGTGGAAACAGAAAGGAAAAAGGAAGGAAATAAGTAGTAGGAAGTTAACTAAGGAGAACTAGCAGAGCTGCCAGGTGAAATCAATCATAATCAGCCAATTACACAAGCAGTACACTAGCCCAGCACTTAAAACTCTGCAAACAACATTCCCCCATGTTTTTCTCAGAAACACTGCAACACTGCAGTCTACAAAGAGAAATCCAAAAACAAATGCTTGATGCTGATATCTCAACCAGAGAACACAAAGGGAATCCACAAAAATCAAGAAAAAGTCCCTGAAAGAGTGCTGTTACGTATCCAAAAGGTTTAATAAAATTGTATAGTAAAATCACACAAATATCAAACAGGTTAGCGCTTTCGGGTGTTGACCCTTCATCAGACAATGTATAAATGTTACAAAGCTCTATTTAAAACAAAACACAACCAATCAAGGATTAGTAAATAATGCCCTCTTTAGACATATTAAAGACAATCCCACTCACTGCTTTGGCTTTAGGGCCATAGTTAATGTGAGATTAAACAAGAGGGGAGGGGACATCAAACAATATACTGAATTAGTAGAATCTAGAAAGATCATAGAGTTTACTGCACATAGGAAGCCAGGTTTAAATGATGTAGTTCCTATTAAACCCACCTTAAGAAATAGGCGGGTTTTTTACTAATCCTTGATTGGTTGTGGTTGCCACAAATGGCATCACACAGGTCTTGGTTCTGGGACCCCACCTGTTTAGTAGATACTGCTCAGAGGTACAGGCAAGCACGGGAGGAGTATGGCTGAACAGGTTTACAGATGACTGCTAACTGTGGTCCATAATCGACTTTAGGGCTGACACAGACATCCTCCAGAAGGGTCTTACAGAGACAGATACCTGGTGTCAAAATATTGCCCTCAAGCAGAATGCCAAAGAATGCATAGTCATCCCCTTTGGATACAACAAAGTGCACACAAATTACCACATAGGTGGTACTCCGGTATGTACAGAGAAAGTCATTATGGCCCTGGGGACACAGGTAGATAGTAAACTCTCCTTTGATGATCACATGGCCAAAGTGTTTAGACATTCCTTCTATGTAGCCCACCTAATGTCACCTAATGTAACCCACTTAGTTTAGTCTGATGATGTCACCATCCTACAAATATACCTGTGGAAAGAAGAACTCACAGTAATGTGTATAGTGCATCGTGTAAATGCGTACTCCTGTAGTATCATGAAGTAGTTAGGTAGGGGCTTGAATTCTGCACTTGACAAGTGTGTGTGTGTGTGATCTCCTTGGAGAGGAGCAACCTTTTTGGAGAGTAGTAAAACACCTTAAAAGTGGTATACTAATCTTTGTCAAGTCTGATGATGTCACCATCCTACAAACATACCTGTGGAAAAGAGAACTCCCAGTAATGTGTATAGCGCGTCATGTTAATGCGTACTCCTCTAGTGCCATGAAGTAGTTAGGTAAGGGTTTGAATCCTGCACTTGACAAGTGTGTGTTCATGTATGATCTCCTTGGAGAAAAGCAATCTTTTTGGAGAGTAGCAAAACACCTTAAAAGTGGTATCCTAATCTTTGTCAAGTCTGATGATGTCACCATCCTACAAATATACCTGTGGAAAAAAGAACTCCTACTAATGTGTATAGCGCGTCATGTTAAGGTGTACTCTTCTAATATCAGAAAGTAGTTAGGTAGGGGTTTGAATTCTGCACTTGACAAGAATGTGTGCTCTCCTTGGAGAAGAGCAACCTTTTTGGACAGTAGTAAAACACCTTAAAAGTGGTATCCTAATCTTTGTCAAGCCTGATGATGTCACCATCCTACAAATATACCTGTGGAAAAGAAAGCTCCCAGTAATGTGTATAGCGCATCGTGTTAATGCGTACTTTTCTAGTTTCATGAAGTAGTTAGGTAGGGGTTTAAAACCTGCACTTGGTGAGTGTTTGTGTGCTCTATGTGTGTGACACTGTTGGTCAATGTATTGTGGGTTTTGCTTTTACTACTATATGACAACAGTATGTGCATTGCACATGTCAGGTAGCTGTGTGGCAAATACATATACGTACATGTGACCTCAATTATTTCATAGGTGGGAACACTGCTTTCTCCATGAACACATCTGTCATCTGGCCTAGGTCATCTGTGTCACACACACTCATTATGGTATCTATTGAATTGTGTGAGTGAGGGTTTATGGCTGAGGTATATTACAGACCTGTTTGAACGCAGCAAAGTCTGTCAATGATGGCTTTTCATTATAGGTGTACAACAACCTTTATGGATATGCATGCAGACCCCTTATTGCTTATGTGATCCAGCAAGAGATTTCTAAATACCTTTGGAAATGTGATTACCAAAGTAGAGATGACGTAACACTTGGCTGCATGTACACATCGGTACCTGTTCAACATGTTGGTGGCTACTACCTATGTGGTACTGTGGGGATACTATGTTTCGTAAAGGTGGATGACTATGCTCTGGTTGTCTTATAGCTTTACAGCATGGGTTTGACAACAGGTATCTGTCTGTATGATACCCTGGTGGCGGATGTGTGTGTCATCTGGAGAATGCATTATAGGCCACAGTATGCATTTCCAGATGTCGACGGACATATCCCTATTGTGACTGCTTGTACCTAAGAGAGCTATATGGCAAACAGGAGTGGTGTCAGGAATGGGTGCAGGTGAATACCACTGGTTACTGAAATAGTATAGTACCTGAAGTATCCAAATGTTACTGTGTGTCCTACATCTGTGTGTCGGTTGACAAGATATCATCTAACGATTGCTTATGGTCAGGCTGTTGAGGTTATGTACACTACCAGAATGCAAAACAATGACATACAGTAACAGTATCATCCACAGCACAGTGGCAAACCATGTCATACACACATGTGTACTCATGTTCCAAAATGTGTGTAGTACAATGCATACTGGCTACCAATAGAAACTATGGAGCATTACTGTGTAACACAGGGCATGTCACCCTGCCCATGTGTCCACTATGCACGTACATGCAGACAGTGCACCTCCACCATACTCACAAATGTACACCTGAAAATCTGTGCTACACACATCCCACACATACTGTCCACTCTCTAACACATGCTGCCAATACTACACACATCAGCCAAGTGGCACGTGGGTGGACAATACACTATTGGAACTAACACTGGTGTAAACAATACTACATTGACAATCATAGCTTTAATGCATCATGCCTGCTCAGCTACACCTACAAGGATATCATTACACTCTACTGCTGACAACATGCTAACATTGCTATACTGCTGTAAAGTCACCCTGTGCATCAGCACCATGGTAGCCTGTTCCTGCATCAAAGTTACAGATGACAGGAGGTGGCACAGGTTTCATCATATGCACAGAGCGTGTTGTTGCTTTGCCAGAGGCCTACATTGAGCCATACAATCGACATGTATGTGTGTGTGAGTGTGTGTGTGTGTGTGTGTGTGTGTGTGTGTGTGTGTGTGTGTGTGTGTGTGTGTGTGTGTGTGTGTGTGTGTGTGAGGGCCAAGAGTACTGCTATGGGCCAATGTTGATGTAATTTGTGTGGGTATGTGCTAGCCCTAGGTGTCTGTTTTATGTGTGTGTGTGTCTGCATGCACACAGTTCCACCATGTGGCTGCCATATACGGAGATTAGTGGGACAGCCACAGACTGTACCTGCCAGGCTTTACAGATCACCGTCTCTGGCCATGGACACAGTACATGTGCCTGGCAGGTGTGCTACTGACAGTATCAGGTACTAAGCCAGACTGGGTACTATCCTCAGAGGTGGACAGATGTACACTGGACCCAGGTCCCTGATGGGACTGTCCAGAGCCACATGCACGTGGTCTTCTAGGATGGTTTATGGACTGCCCACTCATAACATTGCTGAGGCTGGTACTGGCACTACGGGAGCGGCTGTGACTTGAGGGACATCCACGGTGACTGCCAGCTGCTGATGTTGCTGGCATACGTCCACGTCCACGTCTCAACAGTCCTGCACTGTTCTGACACCTGGACATGACATTGCGGAGGACATCTAATGTCTCACCCCAACATCTATCAGTGACCTCAGTGCAATTATGGATGGCACCTGCTAGGTCACGGATACTGTCAACTACAGCAGATTATGTGCCCTCTGTGCCCTTAGTCCCTGTCTGGTGTACCGTTCTATATGTGCCTGTGCCTCCATGACAGCCTGAAACATGCGTGAGGTTGTAAGACCTGTGACACGTCTGCCAGGGGCATGATGAGCAGCAGTGCTCCGACGAGAACCCCTGGATATCTGCCTATGTGGTACCCCTCCAGATTTCTGGCTATGGCTGCTGTGTTGGGATGCATGTGCCATAGATACCACACTGTCCTGGCCAATTCCAACTGTACACTGTCCTCAGCTAAGGGCATTGGTGATGGATGTATTGGCAGTATGACTGTGTGCATGGATGGGGTGGAAACTTGTGTTCTGTCGATTGATGGCCCAACAACAGACCCTGGCAAACATGCCTGTGCCTCAACACACCTATCCTCATCATCACTATTTTGCTCAGTGACATCATGTTTCCTGCTGCAGTAAACCAGCCCAACTTCAGCACCTGTGAGAGGAAGACAGGAAACACACTTTATGACCTGTACATGATGTCAGAACACATGCACACATGAACTCATGCACACATGCACACAAATACACACCTCACTTAAACAGACATACACAGACACATACACACACCACCAACAATCCAGAACATACTCAATAACGGTTGATGGTGGGGTAATGTATCACAAGCCAAATAGTTATATCACACATGTCAGCATGCAGGACCTGTGTTGTTCAACAGCATGCAGTGCGGGTGTAGACAGCCCTTGCTAATAACAGTATACATGGCTCTGATGCATGTGTGTTGTTGATCAGGGTTTGGGCCTCACCCTGGGATGCAATGTGTACATGGACACAACATTGCTGTGCAAGTATTGAAAGCTCTGCAATGTCCTGTGCACCATCACTCACAGGTATACATACCATGGCTGCATGTGTATCTGTGTGTCACATAGATATCCATTTCTGATTAGAGCGTCTGTGTCTTTAGCAGATAATTGTGGACACAGGTTTAGCACATGCATGCTATGTATATACACACAGGATGAGTGGTGCATGTAAACCTGATGGAATACCATTGCTCAACATAGCCATTGTACAGTGGTTATGGCGAGTGTAGGACATATTGTGCACATGCCAGTGCCAGTCATGACATGGCATGCTACAACACAACTACAACATTAAACATCACACATACCCAATGTGTGTCATGTGACCTATGCACTCCATAGCATTACAAGACATATATGTGTCACTTCGTACAAATGGTGATTGCTATGCATACTGTGTATAGGTGCTTATGTTTGCAAACACACAACAGTGAGGTATATAGCATGAATGCTATGTGTAGTACTGTGGTTACTGTAACTGGATGGGGTTTAGCACCATGAGCCAGCATCATGTGGTCAATCAAGGCTACTAATGTGTGCCAGACCAGCACCTAGCATGCTGTACCTGAACTGCAGTATCATGGCTATATTCACCATTTCACAACCAGTTGCTACATGGGTTTGTAAGGTGCCCAATAGGGAGCATTGCCTAACATGAATGTGTTATGTGTTGCAGAGTGTCGCACAGCTGCAGGATAGGCCCCTACCCCTCAGGTATGTTATGTGTGCTGTGTGGATGTCATTTGGTACACTGGAGTGTGATCTTACAGCGGGTGTCTGAATACGCCACATGTAGCATATTAACATGTACTGCATATGACAGTGTTGTGTATGTTATGTGCATGTGTACCGACTCTGCCTATCCAATGTCCACTACAGCTTTGCCACACTTGTGTGGGATGCTCTGTGTATTGCATGTGTTTGAGGCAGCTACACACGTTACTGGTATGTGCATAGTCTCACAGCAAACATGCACAGCATGCATTATGCGTAGGTGTGTTACGTGTACATGTCCTACACCTCACCTATGACATGCACATATATCATGCAATATTAAATGGAGAGCGCACTCACCTGCATGGGTCTGCTGCCTTGATGTCACACTAGAGGGACCTACAAGGATATGAGACAGTTTGTCAGTGGCAACAACTGTGGTATTGCTACTGTGGGTTTGCAATCTTACAGTAGTACAACGGTTGACAGTCACAGGCCTACATATTATGTTCCAAATTATCAGTATTGCTCAACACCAGGCTCCACATCTTCTAATTACACAGTACATATCTCACATATGCATGATCTACCAATAGAGGTAACAGTAGTCTACAGATATACCATGTTACCTGCACGCTCCGTGTCAACTCGCTGGGTGACTCCGGCCTCCATGATGATACACATTTGCTGTTGTTGTTGTTGGCCAGGAGCCACCAGGCTGAGGAACAGCTCCTCCATTCTGGTGAGAGGGGGATGGATGGCTACCCCACCACCTGTGGCAAGCTGTTGTCTACGGACATCAGATGCATGCTGCCAGACATGTCTATGTAAATCACTGCAGTGATGGCGTACCTGCTCATATGTCGGGTTATGCATGCCTATGCCATTTACCTGGCGGACAACATCTTGCCACAGCGCAGTCCGCTCATGCTGGTCCTGGCTGGTTCTTGAGAACAACAGGGTGTAGTGCTGAACAAAGCTGGTTGTGATCTGCTCATCATCAGCTGGGCTGTATGACGGATTGCGATGGTAAGCCATGACCCTGGAAGACAATAAAACAGTACGTGTGAGCAAGTCATGTGGCACACAACATTCTAAAGTACAGATATCACTGAACTGCCATATATAGCAACCTATTGACTGTCAGAGGATACACACTTTCAATACCATATATCAGTGCTCATACCACAACTGCCTGACAGTACCTGGCACGCTCTATATATCAAACCATGTTCTGCACAGCAACAAAGAGAAACCAGTATGTAAGACTATACAACAGAACATGTCACACTGTATGCGACACAATGCACCACCTAGCCACAGGAGGTATATATCAAGCTAATGCATAATGAAATATGTCATCCATTGCAATGATTGTAAAGTCCAGTTACAGTATTATGGGTATACCACACTAGTTGTTGGTGTCAAACCCCTGCCTAACATATGTGCACATTCATCAGTATAGGTGGCATACTGCTGTACTAGACTATACATGTTGCTAGATACGCACTTATATCCTGTAACACACATATGACCGCGGGCATGTTACAGGCATACCCACACACACATCACACATACATAAAAGACACAAAGGTATGGCAACCCAGATGAGCTTTACCTGTGTACCATACAGTACTGTGTGTCAGTACTTACAAAACATTATGCCTGAGGTATGTAATCTGTGAGGACTACAGGGAACACACATAACAGTGTTTCCAAGCAATGTGGACATACACCATACTGTGCTGTTTAGGTATACAGCTTCAGGTAGTACTACAGTTCATATGGGATTTGGATTCACCAGAAATACCAATCAATAAGCATACATGTACTGCTTTAGCCTACAATGGCACACCCCAGTCCACACCAAGAGACTAAGTCAGACCGTATGCCATACTGCCTTTTTCTGCCTAGCAATAGCATGCACATCTTTTTCTGGGATCACAGCTAGGACACAAAATAGCATGACGGAAAGTGTTTCCCAATAAACTATCATACATTGACAGAACCTCGACACATTCACCAACACTTTCACCATGACACCCAGTTAACCTCACATAGCAATTATTGCAACAAGTACATGTGGGTGTGTATCGGTTCAAAGGTAGGTAGTAGGCTATTGGCCCTAGGGCCTGTAGAAGCCTAGCCATACGCTACCCTGGCCTTTGACACACATGTAATCGAATTTCACATGCCCCTGTCTAGCAGAGCCACAGAGGTGATTCCTGGTGTGTATTTCTTATCTCCCATCCAATCATCAGGATTATTCATGACGACTGCTAATTAGGAGCTTGGTTTGCTATTGATAGTTGGTTTGTTCCAGAGTATGGGATGTCTCTGAGATAGGAATCTATCCCTCCAGCATCTTCTGTCTACTAAGGTGACAAAGTTTAGGTCCCTAGAGCGTGTACCTGGTAGGGATTATGATCTGTTTACATGGAGTATGTCCAACAGCTCTGGGTTTGACATAGCTTTGTATGTTAGGCAGTGGTCACCTCTTGGTAGGCGGTATGCAACACAGTCTAGCTGTGGTTTTGTGAGACAGTCTGCATAGGGCATCTGTTTGAGGCCGGTATCACTCTTTGTGAGGTATGTCTGTGGCCTTTCCAGTTGCTGTAGATGTCTTGTGAGGCACATACTACATGGGGCATTGTACTCTATAATGGGTTTTATGTGTGATGAGTAGAGGGGAACACTGACCTATATTTCCCTGGATGACACACCTTTTGTGAGGAGGTGTGCCACATAGACAGATTACATGACGAGTGTGGCACTGTGATTATCAAATGGGAGACTACTGTCCACCTGTGTCCCATGGTCTCTTATCACACTTTCGGTGCTAAGTAGACTACCACCTATGTGGTAGTTCATGGGTACGGAGGTTTTGCCAGAAGGGATGCCAAGGCAGTTTCAACATTGGGCTTGATTCCATGGCTTTGTCACCAGGCATCTGCCGCAGTAAATATGACCCTGCCTTTCTCTCTCTCTCTCTCTCTCTATATATATATATATATATATATATATATATATATATATATATATATATATATATATGTATATATACACATACATATTAACATCCATTGGTGTACATATTGATATACATATAGGCACATATACAGTCCACCTTTCCTGGTGGGAATATCAATTATGCGAAGGTTGTGAGGTATACAGTTATGCAATAATATTGCACAGTGTTGTGCGGAATGCATTGAAGGTGTTCTCAGCCCATGTAGCTTTAGCAGGCCTCACTGGCTGCAACACTGCAAACCTGACAAATCATACCCATAGCGTTTAACCACCACATGTCATATACCAGCACTGTATGTTGTCTTGTTTGCCACACACTAAAACCTACATAGAAATATGCACATAACAACCTTCATCAACATATATATGTCCACCCTTCACAAACAGTTGCAGTATGTCCCTTGCTCTATGCACATGTACAGATGCTAACATATCTGACACAGACTGATCTGTCCGTATGTGTGTGCCATACACACACACGGTCCACACTGTTGTAAGTCTGTGGACCACGCAGCTGACCTGTTGGGCCTTGCTGCAACATGAACAGGTGTCACATGTGAGCACACAGTAATATTAAAGGGTGTATATATAGCTGCAAATGCTAGATTAGCATACTAGCCTGGTACAGCTGTTGCCAGTGCTAAGTTACACGTTAATATGACTATCATGCATTTGTTACTCTGTCACATCCATGTTTATATAACTGTATGTGCTACTCCCCCAAACAGACATTGTACACACTACTGTACAGAACACAGATAACATGGATCAGATGTTTGACATTTAATGCTGAACTACATATGTCACAGTCATATCCCACTGCACACAGCTACACACTGATTTCTCCATGCCAGTAGTTATGGAGGGCATCTGTGTACAGATACATACTGCTGCCACATATGGATGATTCAAAGTATGTAGAGTCCTCTTCAAAAACATCTACTACATGCCAGTAAATACATATCTGTTACATACCTTTCCTTTGTATGTGTTTGTATTTGTCAGTTCTGTGTATTTTGTATAATGTTTTTTTTAATATATATATATTTTTTAATTTTTTTTAATATATTTTTTTTAATATCTTTTTTTTCTGTTGCTGTTGCTCTTGTTGTAGCTGTCAGTGTCTGTCTGTGTGTGTGTCTCTCTCTTGCTCGCTTGCTCTCTCTCTCTCTCTCTCTCTCCGTAGCTGCAATGAAATGATTGCATGTGTGGACTGCAAGTACACCCTGCTTTTATAGGTATCTGCACATGTGCGTGTGATGGCCTCTGCACCAATTGGTGGCCACCATTTGGTAATTGCATGCAGCCTGCTGTGTGATAATTGCAGTACTCACTGTCATAGCTACCCAATGCTATAAATTGCTAGGTCAGGTAGGCATAGCCCTTTCAGTTTTCTAAAGTGGGGCCCATGTTTTGTTTGCTGTGGACACAGTTGTGTAAGTCAGAAGGTTGGTAGACTTCTTATATCTGAATCTAGGGGTGTAGCCAGTGCTTTGAATGTAGTACTCAGACCTGAATGTTGCCAGTTCCAGTACACAGTTGTCAGTGTAGAATTGTACTCACCTCTACAAATGCTAACATGTGTAGTTTCTTTTCTACTTATACATTCAGCTGCCATACATACGTAGATATTGAGATGTATTCATTTGGCACATGAACTGTTTGTGAACTGCTATACTGTGAATATTAATGTACTCACTTCTGCAGAGTTGGTGCTTTTTTATTGTTGACATTAGCACAGGATGCTCATGAAAACTGGACAATTCCAGTACTGAGTATGCCTACCTACATCCTTGCTGGACCCTGAACACAGAGGTAATTTGTACGTTTGGGTGGAGACTGTCCTGCTAGGATACTATGTGGGGGTTGTAAAGTGCTGCTGTAACATTATTTACTGCTAGAATGTCTGGTTCTGTTATCACAGTCATGTAATGCAATTCCACAACAACTGCTGGTAAAGTTTTATATATATATATATATATATATATATATATATATATATATATATATACATACATATATATATTTCAACAACAATCTGATGTATATCTACTTTGGCTTAGTGGTACTTCATGTAGTTTCGTGTGTCCAAGGTTCGGGGTTCAAGACTGACAGTGGTGTTTTATTTTGCTGCTGAGTAGAACAAGGGCCCTCACATGCAGGGTGACTAAGGCACTTTTAAGCAGTTGTAAGCGGGTTTGTGTGGGTTTGCACGAAGCTTAGCAATACTTAGCTAAGCGCACATAAGCGCACACTCACGCAAGCCCACTAACTACTGCTTAAAAGTGCTTACTCCCGCTAACCCCCATGCTCATTTCTTTGAAAGAAAAGAAAATGGGGAGATAGGAAAGTGGTGAAAAAGGGGCACAAAGAGGGAAAGACAGTAGGAAAAACAGCTCGGGATGTGCAGCACGGGTGTAGGGAAGGTCCATAGCTGCCCATTTCTTTAACAGCAAAAGCTGTGCATGTGCTAGTAATTTGGAGGGAAATTTGAAACCTTCCAACCCTGGGAGAGGGGTGAGGACAACAAAGTATGTTGTACTGCCAATTAAATTTCAGTTTATGTGTCCATCGGACATGTGTGCAAAATGGGCAGCTATGTATGGGGCGTAGTTTTTTTTTTTGAGAGCAGATTGCCCTTTTTTTTTCAGGTGAGAGTGGAATGTGGGGTAGGGGAAGTAGGTATATTTGGGGAGGTAGGCTGGGGAGGTAAACAGACAAGATGAACAAGATGCATACAGGGGCGGAATATGACACATGTGGTGGGTGAACAACAATGATGGGGAAGGATGTTTGGAAATCGCAAGCCCATGAGCCAACAGATGGCAACAGTGGAACAGAGATCCCCACCCATGGGCAGTCACCACTGCACCTTCACAGGTCAGAGGGTGGCTGTGCTGGGGGCTGTGTAGGTGGGGCAGGCTCACATGTGAGTCGTGCCACACATGCCTCAAGCTGGCATAGAGGATCAGCAACTGAACGCTCGGTCTCCCTACGCACTACAGCCCAGACCGTTCGGAGGGTGATAGGTGTTCCTCCTCTGGCCACACTTGCAGAGGGGGATGAGCCCCATCCCCTGCAGCCTTCTACCCAAAGGTGGCAAAGAGGCAATGGAGGAGGAGGTCCCGGGCTGGGCACCGGACCTACTGGTGCCAGGTGCCATCACCAGCTGAGGTGGGACAAGTGGGTCCGCTGGGACTGGCCTTCCCATACGTTCTATGTTTAGGAGGATTTAATGACAACATGGGTTTGTAACAGCCAACATTCCAAATTAGTTGTAACAGCATGCAGTAATATTCCCATTAACCCGAAACACCAGAGTTCCAACAGTTGAACAGCAAGCATAACACATGCATATATAGAACAACAGTGGACATTCCAACAGCATGCAGGATTGATTGGTGGCAACAGGCCATCAAGACTGTGATATTTGAACAGGGCACATGCATCAAAGTAAATACAGATATTTATAAACCGATAGGACATATGTCCCAACAAATGTTTTGAGATTAGACATACCCATTGAGGTGTGGAATTGCATTTTTATGCACATACAGTAGGGTGTAAAAAGATACCTCCATTAACAACTTATATGTACTTATAGTTTACATTACTTTCCTATTGACTGCAGGTATATATCCCCTACATGTCTTATTACACTAGGTAATGTCCATTAAATTGTGAAATGGGTTTTTCAAGTTCCTTATATACCTGACCTGTATCTAACATACAAACTGTCCAGGGTGCAGATGTTACCGCTACATATTTACATATTTTATTTATATTTTATATATCTACATATCTGGATGTGTTCAGGTGACATTATCAGTTATATTTTAACAGCCCTCTACATTTCTAGCAGCACACTGGCATTTCTGGGGAACACAATAACAAGATACTCATGTGCCAGATTTAACTATACATGCCAGCCATGAACCAACAGTTGAGGACTGTGTATATGCTTAACAGCTACTGGTACTCCCTTCATCCACTTTCTATGGGCCTACCCAAGTGTGGGTTGACAGCACTTGATACAACAGTACTATTTCTATAATGCAAGAGTACAACAACATTTCGAAGAAAGTGACACGGACACACTCCAAGAATTATAACTTTATTAATTACATTCCACACTTTTCTAGAGGCTCTCTCATTTATTTGATATATCAGTGCATGCAGAAGACTCATTCAAGATGTACTATACCTTTATTAATGGGTTACAACACTCTTTTTCAGGCTCTCTCACTTATTTTATACAACAGTACATGCAGCGATGTTATTCAAGACTTATTATACCTTTATTATTGGGCTACAACACTTTTTTTCAGGCTCTCTCACTTATTTTATATAATAATACATGCAGAATAATTATTAACCTGCCTGGTGGTGCAGCTTTAGCAGCATATCTGCATAGGCTTGCTGATTCGCAGCACGGACACCTGCAGCTATGAAGTAAATGAAGTGATATTGAGACATACCTATCCATAATATAGACTAAGATAACAATTCTTACATAATTCATTCTATGGCTACCTACTCAGTAGTGGGGCATTTTCCATCCCACAGGGCTCCTGTATCCACTGGTTCAGTTGGTCCTCTTTGCGTCTCTTCAGGTCTGAGTAGTGGTGTCTGACCTGCTCACCGGTCCGAGGGATGCCTGTGGCACTGGTGAGATCATGTGCGAGACAGTTCCAGGCTTCTGCTTTGTATTCAGTGCCCTGGAACTGGCCCTGCAAGAGTCTGGCATCATGATTATGGACGAGGAGCCAAACCATTACTTTTGACTCCTCAATGCCCCACTGTTGCGCTCAGAAGTGAAAGCCCTCTCCAACACCTGCCATGCTGCCTGCAGATGGGAGCTACAACCAGTTATGGCAAGTATTGCCACATATGGAGCTTAAATATGCCTCATTTCCCTCACTTATTTGTGATTGGCCGGTTTTGAAATTTCTCAGCGGAAAGCACACCTGCTTAGCACTGGGTAAACTTTCATAAATATGTATATGTGTGTTGACAGTGCATGAATGTCAAAAGCTGTCATGGCTTAGTGTTTCAGTACTGTGATTATGGTGCACAGTATCCTGGGTTTGAGGCCTGTCATTGCTTTTTATTTTACTACTGGCCAGACCGGCTAGGGGGTGTGGCTGTGTTTAGCCAACTTTGCTCAACTTTGCCCAACGTTGCTCTACGTTGCTCTATGTTGCCCAACATTGCTCTACTTTGCTCGACGTTGCCCGACGTTGAGCTAGTTGGCGCGATGCGCAGCTCCGCACAAAGCCATTGCGCTAGTTAAAGCAGTGCTAAGCTATGAGCATTTATACTTAAATGTGCTTAATACTGGCAAACGTTGCTTAGCAGTGCTTCACATTGCTTAAGATATGTTACTTATGCATTCATCAGTATGCATAACCAATTCACCTTCTTATATATATATATATATATATTTATATATAAAATACCGTTCACTACTACATAGGCCATTTCAATGTTTTTTCCTAAAATTTAAAAGATAAATGTCAGGAATTATTTTTCTATAATGGTTTCCTACAGAAAATTGAAAGGGGAGTGGTGGGACTCAAACTGGGAATGCCTTCTCTTTGTGCGAAGGCTCTACCACTACGCTATTGCTATTTGGTTTAATTTGCATATAAGTTTCTTATTATCCTCTTTGATCGCTAAACTGCTAACTGTAGCTAAGCAATGGGCAAACGCGCAAATACGGGCAGCTATATCAGGAATAATAAAAAAAATGAAAGTTTTACATTTTAGAATTGTACAGGGATTTAGAATGTGGGGGAGCGTAGTGTTGGGTATGTACACATTTGAGTGGACTCGCTCATTTCAGTTGACATTTGCAAATTGAGGGACTTGCAGGGGTGTGGATTTTTGGACTGCTCAGCAGTCTGACATGCCCCCTGCACTCATGCATGCTCCGTGTTAGCCTTAGAGTTGTGTCACCGCGCCCTCATGAATATGCATGACGAGCTGACGTCATCCTCTTAGGCTGCAGTTTCCGAGTAAGACTTATTTAGTCTTACACGGAGGATTAGTGAATCCCGGGGTATGATTAGATCATTGATCGTAATAAGGGTGATGCCTGTGAAATGAATGGCACCACTCTGTTCTTGACTGGAAATTTGACATCAGTTTTAAGAACATCTGTTGTACGACCAACACTACAAGTTTCACCCCCAATGCTGACACCCCTGGGAACCACCTCACTGCCAACAAGAATTATAAAGAAGAAGTATCTGAATATCAATCAGCCCTAATTCTAGAATTTAATTTATTTAATTCCAAGGTAAGAAGAATATTCCAAACAGAATGGGACAAATTCATTACCTTTTCGGACATTCCAAATATAAAGGAAAGGACTCCAAAAACAGTTTATAAGAATGCATACAGCATTAAAAAATTGTTAGAAAATAATAAAACCAACAGCATCATCAACAAGACAGGAACAAGAAACATCAACAATGGCACTTATCAATGTGGACGCTGTAAACAGTGCCAACATATTTCTAACCAAAAAGAGATATATCTAGAAGCTAGAGGCATGAATATATACAGTACAGGAAAACACAATTGTGAATCTCAGGGAGTAGTATACATGGCTTTGTGTTCCAACTGCAATTCATTCTATGTTGGAAAAACAGAAAGGGTACTAAAAAGAAGAATATATGAACATCTGTACGAAATTCGAAAGGAAAAAGAAACGAATGCCTTATACAAACACACCAAAGTTTGTAAAGAGAGCAAATTCTCCTTTTTTGTGTTGGAGCAGGTGGACAAAGAATTGAGAGGGGGCCCCTGGGAAGAATGGCTTGAATTTAAAGAATTATGGTGGCAAATCTTATTAGAAGCCACCAAACAGCCTGGCCTAAATGAATGCATTTCCTTGTCCCCTGTACTTAAATTAAGGGCAGGAAAAATATAAACTACACATGTAATAACCTAAAAAGAACAGTAGGTGGTGCTATTGCATTAAACACAGTCCCCAACTAAAATTAACATCAACTAACCATACACGTCTCTTTTCAATTATGCACTGTAGGTTTTAGTATATGCTATTTATCTATCATGTGATTAAAATATCAAATTATAAAAAATTTTTTAGAACAGTGTGATGAATTGTGTGAAAAGGTTTTTAATCGTATTTTAACACTACTTATTTTGTGCAAATTTTCGCTTTCTAATGAGCACAATCATTTTTATTGGCTTAGCCAGAATGCAAAAGCTTTTTAATGGTCAGTGAATTTTAAACTTTATTATATAAAGATCAACCAAGTTTTACTCAGTTGTCTGATGAAGTCTCATTGTTTTGTGGACGAAAACGCATTGTATGACTGAAAAGCATTTATACCTGTTTGAATTATTTGTGGCTATCTTTCAAGACTCAATAAAGTGCGGTTACTTTGGTGCGCTTTTTCCTATTCTTTGTTTACTAGTTTTAAGAACATATAACTATTTGCTTATATCCAGAGAAATCTTATCATATGCAATACCGGAAACTTTAACTAATCCATGATCTACTGATATAGAGGGAGAAAAAAAGCAAAAGAAAAAAGTATAGGTTTTCTAAGAGTTTTACAGCTTTGAAAGTGGTAAGGCATATATGGCTGTCATACAATTTCTAGTAATAAATGGTGCTTTAAATGGTTCGATGCAGTGCAAGATATCACATACAGTGAACACTAGCAGTGTATCTTTGATCCACTAACAGCTTTAAAAGTTGTAATGCACCTTACATTGCCATGCAGAAAAAATATCTGTAAGGGTAATAAGTGAATTACAGTTTTGAGTATGGTTTCAATTTCCTGTCCATTGTATTGTAGAGGCTGCTGTTTTATTCTTTAATGTGAGAGTTGACCACAACAGTGCTGAAAGGTGTAAGAAAGTTTTGTTAAACGCCTTTCTTTTGTCAGAAATGTTGTTACAAGTCTGCCTTTTCTTCAAATTTCACAGCTTATTTGTGGAAGCACATATACAAAATCATTCTAGATAATATTTTTTTTCTGGTCTATTCTTTTTTTTTTCAAAAATGTTTTTATTTGGTTTTATAAATCCAGAAACTAATCAAACTATTTACAAATACATCAGAAATGAACTATATACAATATCCATAACAAAAAATAGAAATACAAACAGTTAGTACTTCTCTAATAAGTTGTATAATTTCTGCCAAGCAATTAGTTGATCTTTTGCATTATTAGTTCTCATTTTTATGGTAGAAATTTTTGTATTACAAACTTCTTTAGCTAATTGGATAAATGCACAGTTAAATGAGATAGTAGACTTAGACTTCCAATTTATTGTAGTGACTTTCCTTGCCATTGACAAAATTGACCATAGAAGAGATATTTGCTATACTGTTATGACTTCTGGAATTGGAACATTGAGTAGAATAAGAGAATCTGTAAATTTGCAATTATCATTCCACAGTGCTTTACACAAATATCTAAAACCAGTCCAAAAAGTTGTCACCATTTTCCATTTAATGACCGTATGTATTCAGTCAGCATCCAGAGCTGAATCACATCTGCAACATTTTATATTATGTTTTTTGTAAATTATGGCCATTTTATGTGGGGTAAAAACTCCTATATAAAAATCTCCATGTGTAAACTCTCCAGTATGGAGAAGATATTCCCCCAGATTTACTAATCTTCCATGTAAGACTAGATTAGTCTTACACGGAAGCACCAGTGTAAGAGTATGATGGCAGCGCACCATGCATATTAATGAGGGCGCGCTGCCTCAACTCTAAAGATTATAAGGAGCATGGATGAGTGTAGGGGGCATGTCAGACTGCCAAGTAGTCCAAAAATCCATGCCCCTGCAATGAACAAATGCTGCAACTTCCATTTACATGAGCCAGTCTGCTCACATGTGTACAATGTAACACTACACTCCCCCATATGTTAAACAACGTACAAAATAAAAATATAAAAAGAATTTTATTTTCTTCCGATATAGCTGCCGGTAGTTGCATGGGTTTGCGCGGGTTTTCCCATTGCTTAGCTACAGTTAGCAGCTTAGACACCAGAAGAGGATAATAAGAAAAATATATGCAACTTAAGCAACATAGCAATAGTGTAGTGGTTAGAGCCTTCGCACAAACAGGAGGCATTCCCGGTCTGAGTCCCACTACTGCACGTTCCATTTTCTGTGGGAAATTTGTTTAGAAAAGTATTTTCTGACATTTTTTATGTATAAGTTTTGTAAAAAGCATTGAAATGTTAAATGTAGTAGTGCATGAATTATATATATGAAGGTGAAATGTTTATGCATTCTGAGGCATGAGTACCCTATTTTAAACAATTTGAAGCACTGCTAAGCACATTTTACCAGTATTCAGCATATTTAAATACAATTGCGTGTAGCTGCGCACCGCACTAACAAGTGCAACATCGGGCGATGTCGGGCAATGTCAGGCAACACTGAGCAACGTTGGGCAACGTTAAGCAAAGTTGGGCAAAGTCGATCAAAGTCGGGTAAACACGCTCACACCTGCTTTGCTGTTCCTTAACCAGTCAGGTCTGCCCAGCAGGAAAATAAAAAACAGTGACAGGGCTCAAACTCAGGACAGTGAGCACTACAGTCACAGTACTTAACCATTAAGCCATGACAGCATTTCACAAACATGCACTTTTAACAGAGACATATCTATCAAAGGGATTTTAAACATTGCCAACATCAGCTAAGCAGGTGTGCTCACAGCTGAGCTTTTTCAGAACTGGCCAATCACAAATAAGTGTGGGAAATGAGGCATATTTAATATCCACAGGCGGGAATATGTGCTATAACTGGCTGTAGCTTCCTTCTGCAGTCAGCATGGCTGGTGTGGGTGAAGGCACTCGATTTAGAGTGCAACGCTGGGGCATCCAGGAGTCCAAAATTATGGTTTGGCTCCTTGTCCACAAACACGAGGAAAGAATCCTGCAGTGCCAGTACCAGGGTACCCAATATAAAATGGAGGCCTGGAACCATCTTGCCCGTGAACTCACCAGTGCCACTGGTGTTCCTTGGACTGGTGAGCAAGTCAGGCACCATCATTCTGATTTGAAGCGGCGTCAGGGTGATGAACTGGAACAGTGGATCCATGAATCCTGTATGATGCCTAATGCCCCAGTACTGAGTAAGTAGCCATTGTATTAAGTAGTTAAGAATTGCGATGCTGGTCTATACTATGGATAGGTATTTCTCAATATCACTGCATTTACTTCACAGCTGCAGGTGACCAGGCTATGAACCTGCAAGCCCATGAAGATAGGCTGCAAAGACTGCATCATGAGGCAGGTTAGTAAGTATTCTGCATGTACTGTTATATAAAATAAATGAGAGTGCCTTCAAAAAACCATTTAACCCAAGAAATAAAGGTGTAATACTCCTTTAATAAATGTATAATTCCTGTTGTGCATCTGTGTCACATTCTTTGATATGTTGTTGTACTGTTGCATACTACAAATAGTACTGTTGTATTAAGCAGTGTCAACCCACACTTGGGAAGGCCCATATAATGTGGATGAAGGGAGTGCCAGTAGCTTTTATGCATATTTACAGCCCTCAACTGTTGGTTCATGCCCAGCATGTACAGCTTAATCTGTCACATGAGTAGCTTGGTATTGTGTTCCCCAGAAATGTCAGTGTGCTGCCAGAAATGTAGGGAGCTATTAACATATAACTGATACTTTCACCTGAACATATCTAGATAATTATATGAAAGTAGATCTGTCAGTGTACCATCTTAGCAGTAGGGTGTGTGAGCAATTCTCAAAATATGTTGCAGTAACATCTGCATCTTGGACAGTTTGTATGTAAGATACAGCTCATGTATATAATGATCTACAAAATCCAATTGCAGAATATAAGGACATTGGGTAGTGTAATAATACATGTAAGGGACATATAACTGCAGTTAATACGAATGTAGTGAAAACTAGAAGGATATATAAGCTGTTAATTGAGCTATCTTTTCCCACCCTACTGTATGTGCATAAAAAATGCAATTGCACACCTCAATCAGTGTGTCTAATCTCAAAACATTTGTTGGGACATATGTCCTATTGGTTTACAAATATTTGCATTTATTTCTATGCATGTACCCTGCTAAAATACCACAATATTGGTGGCCGGTTACCATCAATTAAACCTGCATGCTTTTGTAATTTCCACTATTGTTCTATAAATGCATGTGTTATGCTTGCTTTTCAACTGTTGGAAATCTGGTGTGTTGGTTTAATGGGAATACTTCTGCATGCTGTTATAACTAAATGGCAATGCTGTTGACTGGTACTAACCCATATATTTATTAAACTCTCCAAAACATAGTTCATATGAGAAGGCCAGTCCCAGCGGACCCACATGTCCCACCTCAGCTGGCCATGGCACCTGGCACCAGCAGATCTGGTGCCCAGCCTGGGACCTCCTCCTCTGTTGGCCCTGTGTCACCTTCAGGTGGAAGCGCTGCAGGGGATGGGGCTCACCCCCCCCATGCAAGCGTGGGCAGAGGGGCACCTATCACTTTTCAAATGGTCCAGGCTGTACTGTGTAGAGAGATTGAACATTCTGTTGCAGAACTTTTATGCCAGCTTAAGGCCCAAATGGCACAACTCCCGGGTCAGCCTGCCCCTCCTACACAGCCCCTAGCACAGCCCTGCTCTGGGCTGTGAAGGTGCAGTGGTGACTGCTCATGGGTGGGGACCTAAGTCCCACTGTTTCCATCTGGGGCTCATGGGCTTGCGATTTCCAAACATCCCTCCCCTCAAAGGTGTTCACCCACCACATGTGTCATATACTGTCCCTGAATGCATCTTGTTTGTCTTCTCTGTTTACTTCCCCAACCTACCTCCCCAAATATACCTACTTCCCCTACCCCACATTCCACTTCCACCTGAAAAAGAAAAAGGGCAATCTGCTCCCAAAAAAAAACTTATGCCCCAGACATAACTGCCCATTTTGCACACATGTGCACTGGACACATGAAAAGTTATTTAACTGGCATTACAACATACTTTTTTGTCCTCACCCCTCTCTCAGGGGTTGAAGGGTTCATATCTACCTCCAAATTTATTGCATATGCACAGCTGTTGCTGTTGAAGAAATGGGCAGCTATGGACCTTCCCTACACCCGTCCTGCACATCCTGAGCTATTTTTCATACCGTCTTTCCCTCTTTGTGCCCCTTTTTCACCACATTCCTATCTCCCCATTTTTCTTTTCTTTCAAAGAAATTAGCGCGGGCGTGAGCGGGAGTAAGCACTATTAAGCAGTAGTCAGCGGGTTTGCGTGGGTTTGTGCTTGTTTGCACTTGGCTAAGCAATGGTAAGCATTGTGCAAACATGTGCAAAACCACTTACAACTGCTTAAAACTGCCTTAGTCACTCTGTATGTGAGGGCCCTTGCTCTGCTCAGGAGCAAAATAAAACACCTCTGTAAGTCTTGAATCCCGGACCGTGCACACACTACACAACATGAAGTACCACTAAGCCATGGTAGATATACATCAAGTTGGTGCTTAAATAATAATATCATGCATCAGAATGAGTGAATGTAAAGGAAAATTAGGAATACCATACCACACAACTTGTTCTGTGGATGTTGACCAACAGTTGTTGTGGGATTGCATTATATGACTGTGATAAGAGAAGCAGCCATTCTAGCAAGAAATAATGTTACACCATCGCTTTACACCCCCACACAGTATCACAGCAGGACAAACACTGGCATATCTGTTTAGGGCAGAGGCCATCCCTCTCAACTGTCATTAATTTTCAGGGATTCCTTGATTTTGACCCAAATTTTAGCTCTGTCCCTCTGAATCCCTCCTAAAACTACTGACTTTGGGCAGAAAGGTGGTGAATTACACTTAATGAATAATGACAATAATTAAAAGTTAGACACTTCTTTTACTTCAGAAAAGGCATATTAATTCATATGCTCTGATTCTCTCAATGTCTCAACTTAATGGCACTAATATTTTAAAGGTGTCCCTGATTGTCCCTGACTTTTTCTTGACTTTTCCCTGATTCTGTTCAAATATGTACCTGATTGATTGAGAGGTCTGGCAGAGGCAGAAACACAGAGGCATATTAGCCTTTCTGCTGTTACACACTGTGCAAATAGCTTTGGAAGGAGTTTCGGAAGCATACCCTTATGTAGGAATACAACATTGAAATACAAATGGATGTAGCGATGTACTGGTAGCAACCAACTGTAAGAATGCCATTGCTCTATTGCTGAAAAGACCTGTGTGGTGCACAGACTAAAAATAACAGGCTATTCTCTGGCTATCATGTGGATAGGTCCACAGTTGGGAGTTAAGCAGACTACTTGCCTTGATAAACTAACATGTACACAGCAACCCTGTAAGTCCAGCAAGTTAAAATCCACACAATACTACTTACGCTCTCTGTACTTCTGCAACCCTACCCAAATGTAGAATATACCTGTGTGTGCAGGGTCTACCAAGGATGTAGGCAAGCATACTCACTGTACTGAAATGTGTCCAGTTTTTCTGAGCAGCTTGTGCTAATGTCAACACTAAAAAAGCACAAACTGTTTAGAACTGAGTAAATGAATATTCACAGTATAGCAGTTCACAAACAATTCTTGTGCCAAAGGAATACATCTCTATAACTAGCTATGTATGGTAGTTAATTGTAACAGTTGAAAAGAAAGTACATTTTTCCATGTATCTTGGGGTAGCATTTTGAGGGGTGAGTACATTTCTACACTGACAAGTGGGTACTGGAAGCAGCAACATTAGGTCTGAGTACAAAATGTAAATCTCTGGCTACACCTCTGGCTTCTGATATAAGAACTATACCAACCTTCTGTCTTAAACAATGATGTCCACACCAAACAAGCATGATCTCCATTTTGGAAAGCTGAAAGGGACACACCTACATGAGTCAGCAATTTATAGTACTGGGTTGCTATGACAGTCATTACTGCAATTACTACACAGCAGGCTGCATGCAATTAGCAAATGGTGGCCACTAATTGGTGCAGAGGCGATTACATGCTGATGTGCAAATTCCTACAAAAGCAGGCTGCAATCTCTGCCAACAAACTCAGTCACTCTATTGCAGAGACTGACAGAGAGAGAGAGAGAAAAGGAAAAATAAATATTACCAAATTATACAAAGGAAAGGTATGTGACATATATGTATTTACTGGCATGTAGTAGATGTTATTGAAGAATAGTCTACATAATGTGAAACATTCATATGTGGCAGCAGTACTTCTTTATGCACAGATGTTCTGCTTAACTACTGCTATGGACAATACTGTGTGTAACTGTGGACTGTGGGACACGCCTGTGAAATGTGTAGCTCAGCATTAAATGTCAAAGATCTGATTCATGTTATCTGTGTTTTGTACAGTAGTGTGGCCAATGGCTGTTGGTGGGATTAATGCTGACATTATATAAACATGGGTGTGACAGAATAACACATGCATGATAGTCATATTAAAGTGTAGCTTAGCATTGACAACTGCTGTAGCAGTCTAGTATGCTTATCTAGCATCTGTTGCCATATATACACCCTCTAATGTTAGTCTGGGTTCATATGTGACACACATTTGTGTTGAAGCAAGGCCCAACAGTTCAGCTGTGAGGTCCAGGGACTTACAACAGTGTGGACCATGTGTGTGTATGCCACACACATACGGAGAAATATATATGTGTCATATGTATTCACATCTGTATATGTTCATGAAGCAGGGGACATATTGCAACTGTTTGCGAAGGGGGGAGATATATATGATGGTGAAGGTTAGTATTTGATTATTTGTATGTAGGTTTTAGTGTGTGACAAACAAGACAGCATACAGTGCTGGTATATGACAATTGGTGGTTAAACACTGTGGGTGGTTTGTTCAGTTTGCAATGTTGAAGCCAGTAAGGCCTGCTAAAGCTACCTGGGCTGTGAACACCTTCAATGCATTTATCCCAAGACTGTGCAATTTTATTACATTACTATACACCTTACATCCTTTGTATAATTGATATTCTCACTATGAAAGGTGAAATGTATATGTGCCTATATATATATATATATATATATATATATATATATATATATATATATATATATATATATATATATATATATATATATATATATATATATATATATGTAGACAAATGGATGTGTATATGTATCTATGCATGTATATATATATATATATATATATATATATATATATATATATATATATACTCATGCACACCTACATCTACTTGTTGCAATAGATTCTCTGTACTGATGACTGATGTGATGGTAAATATATTTGTGAATACGTCAAAGATATGTATCTGTGGGATAGCTTAGTGGGAAACTGTTTATGTTATGGTATTATGGGTCCTTGCTTTGATCCTAGCAAAAGCTGTGTATTCTGTTGCTAGGCAGAACAAATGCTATTGCATACAGTGTGATTAAGTCCCTTGGTTTTAACTAGGGTGTGTCATTGGAGGCTAAAGCACTACATCTAAGATTATTGATTGGTACCAATGTTGAATGTAAATCCTGATTGTACTGTAGTACTAATTGAAGTTCTGGGCCTGTACAGCAAAGTATGGTGTATGTCCACATTGCTTGCATCCACTGTTTTGTGTGGTCCTTGTATTCATCACAGATTACATTTCTCAAGATTAAGGTTGTGTAAGTACTGACACACAGTACTGTATAGTACACACTGAAAGCTTATCTGGGTTGTCATACCTTTGTGTCCTGTAATTATGTCTGATGTGCGTGTGGGTATGTCTGTAACATGTCCTTTGACATATGTGTGGTGATACATATAACTGTGTATCTAGCAACATACATAGTTTACTACAGCAGTATGTGACCTATATTCCCAATTGTGCACATATTTTGGCCACGGGTTTAGCATTAACAAGTTGTGTGGTATAATAGTAATACATTTACTGGACCTTACACTGATTGTGATGGATGATATATTTCTGTACACATCAGCTTGATGTATATCTGCTGTGGCTAGGTGGTGCATCGTGTTGCATACAGTGTGCCATGTACTCTTGTATAGTTTTATATAGTGATTTTATTTTGTTGCTGTGCAGAAGATGGTTCATTAGATAGAGAGTGAGCAAGGCACTTTCAAGCAGTTGTGGGGTGAGCAGTGATAAGTGGCAGTTACAGTGTTTCACTCTCAGTTAGCTTATAGGTTGCTATATATGGCAGTTCAGTGATATCTGTACTGTATAATGTTAAATGTGCTATATGACTTACTCAGACAAATTTTTGTATTTTTGTCTTCCAGGGATCATGGCCCACCTCAGGAACGCGAGTTACAGTAGTGCTGAAGATGATATCATCACTAGAAGTATGATTCAGCACTACCGTGTAATGTTTTCACGAACCAGCCAGGACCAGAAGGAGCATAATGCAATGTGGCAAGATCTTGTCCGCAGGGTCAATGAGGTAGGCCTGCATAACCGCACATATGAGCAGGTATGCCACCACTGCAGTGATCTTCTCAGACATGTCCTTCAGCATGCCACTGATGTGCGTAGAGAACAGCTTACAACAGGGGGTGGTGTTAATATCCACCCCCCCCCCTCACCAGAGTGGAGGAGCTGCTCATGAGCCTGGTGGCACCTGCCCAACAACAACAGCAGCAGACATACACCATGATGGAGGTTGGAGCCACCCAGCAATCACACATGGAGCATGCAGGTAACATGGCATATCTGTAGACTACTGTTATCTGTATTGGTAGATCATGCATATGTGAGATGTGGAGTGTGTCGTTCAAAGATGTAAAGCCTGCTGTGCAATACTGATCATTTGGAACATAATCTGTAGCCCTGTGAAAGTAAACTGTTGTTGTACTGTAAGATTGCAAACACACAGTAGCAATGACACAGTTGTGGCCACTGACAAACTGTCTCATCTCTATGTAGGTACCTCTGGGGTGACATCAAGGCAGCAGACAAATGCTGGTGAGTGTGTTCTACATTTATTATTGTAAATAAAAATTGCATGTCATAGTTAAGGTGTAGGCCATGTACACATGTAACACACCTACCCATAATGCATGTTGTGCATGTTTGGTGTAAGAGCACACACATCTCACTAATGTGATTAGCTGCCTTAAACACATGCAATACCCAGACCATCTCAAACAAATGTGGCTAGACTGTAGCGACCATTGGATAGGCACAGCTGATACTCAACATGCACATAACATACACATCTATGTCATACATAGACCCCGGGATTCATGAAGCTCGGCGCAAGGTCGGCGTTAGCCTTGCGCCGACCGTGCAGCATGCAAATGGTGCAGTAGCACCATATGCATATTAATGAAGGAGCGCTGCCACCACATCCACGTGCATAGGAAATGAGCGCGAGTGCATGGGGCGTATCGAAGCACCACACGGAGGCGTGGAAATGGCGGCTGTTGATGTGCAACCTAAAATGTTGAATATTACAGTCTGCCGGCAATAGTAATCACACCTGTCAGTGTCCTTGCATACTGAAACGTATGCAAGGCATGCAAGGCAGTTCTTGCGAACACAATATTAAGAAGCAAACACAAATGCATGTTAGCGAATATCGAGTCTCCATCCCTCGAACAAATGACATTGAAAATCGTGTGCCCGTATTCTAATGCATTGTTGATAGTTATACCAAGTGGAAGTGAAACGCATCATGCTAGCGCGCCGCCAATAGCTAAGTCTAGCCTAATGGTCATGGTTACCACCTGTCCCACATTGTGAAGGACAGTACACATCTGGGCAGCTGTGTCCATACAAAAACTATTATAAATGTAAAATATCCTGTGACCGTAAGACATAATTATGTCCCACATCGCATGTAATAGTCACATACAATAGTTATTTCTGTATGTAACATACCACATGTTACAAGAAATAGAATAAGCAAGTAAATGAAACAGAAGGAGCATATAAACTGCTACAACAATAAGCTAACATCTAGGCATAAAACAAAAGTATTATCCATTGTACTGACCGTGGGTATGTGTTGTCCTGTAGAATCTGATTTGTGTCCAGAATGTATCCCATCCTGGCCATATGAAAAGGTGGCAACCCTACCAATGGTCAGAGCATTCGGTCAAAATCTGCCCATCTGTGGTCCAAGACGTTCTTGTCAGGATGTGTCAAAGATGAACGGGTATTACCCGGGTGTACCTGCCATGTCATGAAAGATAAGTATTTGCATGTACCTATGTGAATGATGTACAGCATGTGGAAGGTGAAAAAGGCACCTGAGATATGTAGTGTATGCAATGTGTTCCCTTGACAGTGCCATGGGCCATCAACCAACGAAGGGATAGATGGAGTGTGTGGAATATGGGTGTGGGGGGATGGGTAATGTAAAAGGCGAGACTGTGTTGGATGCACAATAGGTGAACTGGAGGTGTATGAGGGAGCAGTGAGTGAATCAGAAAGAAACACAAAGAACAAACGTACACATCTGCAATACAACCTGACAGGCCATACTGTAGAACACAATCACACAAACATATGAATATTAAAATGTGTGATACACATGTACAGAAACGTCACTGGCACATACCCACAGAATGGTCTGGATGGAACTGAGACATCCAACTGCAACACACCTGGATGCATAATTGAATACCCATCATCCCCTCTACAGCACACAACCCGCCCCCATTCCTGAACGTCCACCATATCCAGCCATACTCGGGCTACTAGCTTGGCTCAGCCATATCTGCACATAGTGACCACTACTCATATGTAGTAGGCAGTGTCACCCTAGGCAGTGTCAGG